>NW_027695750.1:0-352 GCF_054177405.1 Leptonychotes weddellii | reverse complement strand
TATGTCTGTTTTTGTGCCAGTACCATGCTGTCTTGGTGATCACAGCTTTGTAATAATAAATTTAATTTCTTTTTTTTATTATTATTTATTTATTTGAGAGAGAGAGAAACAGCATGAGAGGGGATAGGGTCAGAGGGAGAAGCAGGCTCCCCACCGAGCCGGGAGCCCGATGCGGGACTCAATCCCAGGACTCCAGGATCATGACCTGAGCCGAAGGCAGTTGCTTAACCAACTGAGCCACCCAGGCGCCCCAAATTTAATTTCTTATATAACAGTAAGGGACATTTGAAATTTGAAATTAGAAACACAATATCATTTACTTTAGCACCAACAAAAATGAAATACTTAGTTA
>NW_027695749.1:0-352 GCF_054177405.1 Leptonychotes weddellii | reverse complement strand
GACCCTCCCCCCTCTCATGTACTCGCTCTCTTTCATTCTCTCTCTCTCAAATAAATAAAATCTTTTAAAAAAAAAGAATGATGTTCCTATAGGTTTCCCTTAGGTGCTGTTTATCAGGTTGGGGAAGTCCCTTTTATTTCTATTTGCTGATAATTTTTTTTTTTAAAGATTTTATTTATTTATTTGAGAGAAAGAATGAGAGAGAGAGAGCAGGAGAGGGAGGAGGGTCAGAGGGAGAAGCAGACCCCCTGCCGAGCAGGGAGCCCCATGCGGGACTCGATCCTGGGACTCCAGGATCATGACCTGAGCCGAAGGCAGTCGCTCAACCAACTGAGCCACCCAGGTGCCCTAT
>NW_027695748.1:0-352 GCF_054177405.1 Leptonychotes weddellii | reverse complement strand
TGCGTGTATTTAGTCTTGTACATTTAAAAACAATTTAAAGAATAACTGCATAAGAATAGAAGTATTTACTAAAATCATAACAATTAGGGGATAGTTAAGTATTAAGTATCAAAATTCACTATAAAGCCATAAATACAGAGAGAGGCATTTGACTATATGACAGAGCAGAGGAGCAAACTATCATCCCTCAAAAATATATATAATTATAAATCCTATGATAAAGATGTTATTTCAAATTAACAGGGAAAAAAGAAGACTTATTCAGTAAGCCCTGTGGGACTCAGCTAACCAGTTAAAAAAAAAATAAGGTTAGATCCCTTCATCTCATTTTACCCTCCAAAACAAATTTGAT
>NW_027695747.1:0-352 GCF_054177405.1 Leptonychotes weddellii | reverse complement strand
CTATCAACATATCCTTTTGAAATTAGAGACAAAGAGTTGGTAGGTAACATAAGAAGGGTTACTGGAAGGCTGTTCAGTTAGAAAGCAGGTGATGTTGATCCCAACATCACCTACAGCAATTTCCAACGAAATTCTACTTCCCTCATTCCAGAGGAAGTCTGAGGTCCCATTTTTTGTGACCAAGGACAGTGAAAGTATCTATATTGTTTTCTCTAGAACATATACAAATTACAAAAATAAATTATAAAATTATGCACAATGGTGATACAGCATGGCTAAGAATGAATGAAACCAAAATGGACTCTGAAAAACAAACAGGGTTCTAGAGGGGAGGGGGGTGGGAGGATGGGTT
>NW_027695746.1:0-352 GCF_054177405.1 Leptonychotes weddellii | reverse complement strand
GGTGGGTTCTCCTCAGCCAGGTGGGTTCTCCTCAGCCAGGTGGGCTCTCCTCAGCCAGGTGGGTTCTGCCCAGCCAGGTGGGTTCTCCTCAGCCAGGTGGACCCCACTGGCCACTGAGCCACGGTCTTCACAGTCCCTATAGGAGGGCCACATCCCACACATACATCTTTTGCTTTTCCAAATACTTGGCAGCAACAGACTTGGGGTGGAAAGCAGGAGGGGGAGCTTTGATAAGCCTGCCTTCTTTATGGAGAAGATAAATATATCAAGGGTGATTTTTCTCTTTCAGGAAGAAATTAATTTCTAAGTGAAATCATGAATTTCCTGATAGTCATTTGCAAGACTTGGGACC
>NW_027695745.1:0-352 GCF_054177405.1 Leptonychotes weddellii | reverse complement strand
GCCCACAGTCGGCTAACCCTGGCAAGGGGTCCAACCGCCGTGCACCTGCCTCCAGCCCGGCGGCAGAACAAGACTGCGAGGGTGCGGGTGTGCCCGCTGGCCTGACCAGCGTCCTAAGGCACGCTGCCAGGCACCCCCGTTGCACCGCTGATTCTTGAACGAGGTTTCTCAGCCTCGCACAAATGTCATTTTAACTAAACACTCTAGCCGTAGGGGGCTGTCTTGTCCTTTGCGGGATGTTTGGGAGGATCCGTGGCCTCCACCCACTACATCCAATAGCTCCCAGCACCACCCCAATGTCTCCTGACATTGCCAAGTGCCCCGGGGAGGGACAGGGGTGCAAAATCACCCT
>NW_027695744.1:0-352 GCF_054177405.1 Leptonychotes weddellii | reverse complement strand
TTTTCTTTTTCAATGTTACTTCGGCTATTTGGGGTCTTTTCTGGTTCTGTATAAATTTTAAAATTGTTTGTTCCAGCTCTGTGAAAAATGCTGGTGTTATTTTGACAGGGATTGCACTGAATGTGTAGATTGCTCTAGGTAGCATAGACATTTTAACAATATTTGTTCTTCCAATCCGTGAGCATGGAACATTTTTCCATTTCTTTGTGTCTTCCTCAGTTTCTTTCATGAGTGTTCTATAGTTTTCTGAGTACAGATCCTTTGCCTCTTTGATTAGGTTTATTCCTAGGTATCTTGTGGTTTTTGATGCAGTTGTAAATGGGATCAGTTCCTTGAATTTCTCTTTATGCTC
>NW_027695743.1:0-352 GCF_054177405.1 Leptonychotes weddellii | reverse complement strand
TTGAGTGAGAAAGGAGGCGACATACTCCATCTTTCATGAGGGTGAGAGTGCTAGCTCTTCCAGCCGGGAAGTGTGGGCCATGCAAGCTTCTGAGCTCCATTTCAAATGAGAAAGATTTCATGGAAAAAATATATATAACTTGAAAATAAATAAACTTATGTATGTATGTATGTATATATATTTACATATATATTACTTGAAAATAAACCAGAATTCCAGGCAGTGAAAATCCAGTGAAGAGAGGAAGAAAAGATGGCGGAGGACTAGGGGACCCTATTTCAACTGGTCTCCGAAATTGAGCTGGATATCTACCAGACCACTCTGAGCACCCATGAAATCAGCCTGAGATGTA
>NW_027695742.1:0-352 GCF_054177405.1 Leptonychotes weddellii | reverse complement strand
GCGCCTGGGTGGCTCAGTCGTTAAGCGTCTGCCTTCGGCTCAGGTCATGATCCCAGAGTCCTGGGATCGAGCCCCGCATCGGGCTCCCTGCTCGGCGGGAAGCCTGCTTCTCCCTCTCCCACTCCCCCTGCTTGTGTTCCCTCTCTCGCTGTCTCTCTCTGTCAAATAAATAAATAAAATCTTTAAAAAAAAAAAAAAAGAAAAATACAATTTCAAGTCTAAAATTTCCAACCAGTATCTTCTAGTTGCCAAGTTAACATACATCTGTGTGGTAGAGACAACTTCAAATATTTTTCCCCATTTCATTAAAATTTGTCATTAAATTGAAATTTATTTTTTTTAATTTTTTTTT
>NW_027695741.1:0-352 GCF_054177405.1 Leptonychotes weddellii | reverse complement strand
TTTTTCAAATTTGGCCTGTTATTAAGTAGTAGTTAAAAATTTTCCACCCTGGCCAGCTACCAAGGTAGGGTGCTGATTCTGGGACTTGGTGGGCGGCGGGGGGAAGGAGCCAATTGTGTCCATGAATATCCATGAGAGAATTCATGGGACAAGTAGTAGCTCACATGTCCCTGGATTTAACAATGGTTTTCAGCTTCTCAGACTCAAATGCCCTATTCCTGGCTTGTATAGATCTTAGATTCTCAATGTTAAGATGTCTCAAAATCACATGGTGAGGTAAAGTACCAGCTTCATAGATTTCAGTTTAGAATGGCCAGTTTCAGAGTGTTGTTGGAGTGGGGGGTGGGGTGGG
>NW_027695740.1:0-6625 GCF_054177405.1 Leptonychotes weddellii | reverse complement strand
ACAGATAATAAAGTTTGGTGAATTATTTCATATGGTGTTCCTTCCAAATTTCATATTTTAAGCAAAATTACAGAGTTTTTCCGGTTGAAACAGTGGAAGGGTAGGGGCACCTGGTTGTGTCTGTCAGTAAAGCATGCGACTCTTGATCTCAGGGTCCTGAGGTCAAGCCCCACATTGGGTGTAGAGCTTACTTAAAGGGCCGGAAGGAGGAAAGGAAGGAAGGAAGAAAGGAAGGAAGGAAGAAAAGAAAGAAAGAAAAGAAGCGGGGCGCCTGGGTGGCTCAGTTGGTTAAGCGACTGCCTTCGGCTCAGGTCATGATCCTGGAGTCCCGGGATAGAGTCCCGCATCGGGCTCCCTGCTCAGCAGGGAGTCTGCTTCTCCCTCTCCTGCTCCCCCCTCTTGTGCTCTTTCTCTGTCTCAAATAAATAAATAAAATCTTAAAAAAAAAAAAGAAAGAAAGAAAGAAAAGAAGTGAAGTGAAGCTGCTGAGAAACATTGGAAGGGTAACCAACTGACCAGTTGTTTCAGGACTATCCCAGTTTTAGCACTAAAAACACTGTGTCCTGGAAAACCTCTCTCCAGGACATAAAAAGTCCTGTTTTTCACATTTGGATGCAAAAGGTTGGGGAGAAAGGATAGAACTCTTACGGTGGCCCCCACAATTGGGGCTGAAGGTGACAGTGCTTTTAGTGTCAAATGGACATCACATGGATTACAGCCTTCCTTATTTGCTGTGGCTCTTTTGTCCCCTGACTGTTGATATTGACGACCATAATTTGGGGTTCGCAATAATGATCATGCATTTTGCATCACCTTGTGCGATATGACTTGAGAGTGCAACTTAAGCATGTTGTAATCCTGAGCATTGAGTCCCTAGCCTGACACTCAGGAACACTTAGGGAATGGCTAGTGAATAAATTTCCAGGCGTTTGCCCCACTGGTAGACACATAGATGTGTGAAATGATGCTGTACAAGTGTATTCTCCACAGCATGATTGCAGTGACAGAAAGAAGGAAATAACCAAAGTACCATAAAGAAAATACACAATTTACATATATTTTAAAATTATGAGTGTTTACAATCTGTTTATTTAGTGTGTTCACTAATTGTTGTTATTTGTATTGAGATAGTTTTAGTTTAACTTTCAACATTGTGAATGCTGGGATCATGTTGTCTAAGAATGCAGATAATGAAAATGAGAATGATTACAATTCCAATGCCAGAATGACCTGAAATAAGGCCTTTTGTATTATTTTAATGACAGATTGAAGATTGCTCACCATTAGATTAGAGAAAGAAATGACTAAAACAGAACATATTACACATAATGGAGAAAGGAATTTTATGTCATCCATGGTGGACAAGGGGATGTGGAAGAAATTAAAATACTCCCCAAAATATAGTCAATAATATTGTAACAACTTTGGTATGGTGACAGTGACAGATGGTAACTAGACTTATTGTTGTAACCATTTGATATATGTGTGTGTGTGTATAATCACTTGTACACATGGAACTAATACAATATTGTATGTCAATTATTTTTCAATATAAAGACTCTCCCAAAAGACAGCAATGTCCACTTGTAAACAGAGGCTGCTGAGCTAGCCTGAGCATACTATTCTTAATCAACACACACTATTTCCTTTCCATGATCTCTCTATAAAACTGAGTAAAGTTACATATTCAGATTCAGAGACTGTAATGAAAAGATCGGTGAACAAAAGAGGAACGTTTGATCATAGATGTTTTGAGTCCTTATAGTGGAGAGCTAATTCTGTCAGATCTTACCATACTTTCTTAGTATATCAAGTAATGTCTCAATTTACAGCAACAACTAATAAAATGTTCCCCCTAGCTCTTATTTACTTTGATTTGAACAATGGAGTTTCACGTAGTCTCTGAAACCTATGAAGATTTTACTAAAATCACGGACAGATGTACAATGATTACTGATATATTGTCAAAATACAAACTAGATTTTGCTTATATATCTGCATATTACAAAGATAGGGAGAATGTAAAATTTCACAATTCTATTCAGTCTCCTAAATTCTTACCAAAGAAGGTAAAATGATCTTACTTGCTAAATGTTCTGCACAATTTGTTCACAACACTGATAAAAAAAAAAAGTGTGATTTGCTTACCTGCAACTTTGAAACTTACAAAATAAAGTTTGTGGTCAATTTTTAATTTTCTCAAATCATGCAGAAGCAGGTAATGAGATTTTAATGAGAAACAGTTCTATAAGATGACTGTCATTGATGCCAATTATAGGAAAGATGCTAAAATGTCTACCTGTCCATAAAATCATATTTTCAAAGTTTGGAACAAGAAGAACATCCTTCTCATATTTGGAAATACACTGAAGATGAGAATGGAGAACAGATTGCAATAAAGCAGAAATATGCTCTTTCTTCAAAAAAAGTTTGAAGAGGTCATGAGGAGCCTAGAAAAGTACTGACTTATTGTACCTGATTTGTTCAATGTTATGTGTAGTTTGCAACAAAAACTCAATTAGCTGTAAAAATGACTTTTTTTTTTTCAGGAATAAGACTGCTTAAGAAGTCAAGAAATTTTTAAAAGGACACCAGCAAAGGGCAGCCAAGTTTAACAGAAATTTCTTGACTTCTTTACTAAAAATGTAATTTATATGGAATCCAACTTCAAATCTAAAAGTTCAAAATGGACTATCCCACTATACATATAGTATAATACTGGTTTTAGGAGTAGAATTTAGTGATTCATCATTTACATACAACACCCAGTGCTCATCAGAAGTGCCCTCCTTAATACTCATCACCCATTTAGCCCATCCCCCATCTAACACCCCTCCATCAACCCTCAGTTTGTTCTCTATAATTAAGAGTCTGTTATGGCTTGCTTCCCTCTCTTTTTTTTCCCCCTTCCCCCATGTTCATCTGTATTGTTTCTTAAATTCCACATATGAGTGAAATCATATGTTATCTGTCTTTCTCTGACTGACTTAATTTGCTTAGCATAATACACTCTAGCTCCATCCACATCACTGCATATGCCAAGATTTCATTCTTTTTGATGGCTGAATATATACCACATCTTCTTTAACCATTCATCAGTTGATGGACATTTGGGCTCTTTCCATAATTTGGCTATTGTTGATAATGCTGCTATAAATATATAAACATCAGGGTGCATGTGTCCCTTTGAATCAGTATTTTTGTATCATTTGGGTAAATACCTAGCAGTGCAATTGCTGAATCATTGGGTAGTTCTATTTTTAAATTTTTGACGAATGTCTATGCTATTTTAAAGAGTGGCTGCACCAGTTTGCAATAAAGTTTTGGTTTTTGTTGTTGTTGTTTTTATTTGACAGAGAGAGACACAGCGAGAGAGGGAACACAAGCAGGGGGAGTGGGAGAAGGAGAAGCAGGCCTCCCGCCAAGCAAGGAGCCTGATGCGGGGCTCGATCCCAGGACCCTGGGATCATGACCTGAGCCAAAGGCAGACGCTTAACAACTGAGCCACCCAGGCGCCCCTGCAATAAAGTTTTTTTTTAAGAGTTAAAATAATTTGCTATTTTAGAGGAAAGAACCATTATAAAAGTATCATTATATTTTTTACACATATTATGTAATTTTCCCTGGTATTAATTACTAATACTTGCCTTTGTTAACTAGTACTATTGTTGCTTGGTTTAAACAATAGCATTTCTGAAACAGAAAAAAAAAATAATATGCCACTGAAAGTAAACATCTATCTTTCATACCTTGTGTTAAAGTAATAACATACTGGGGGAAGAAAAGATGGCAGAGGAGTACGGGACCCTATTCCAACTCCAATTCTGGTCTGCAGAATTGAGCTGGATATCTACCAGACCACTCTGAACACCCACGAAATCAGCCTGAGATGTAAGAAGATATATCTGGACCTCTACAAACAGAATATTGCAGGTGGTTGGTCTTGAGGTATGAAGCGGGGAGCCCTGATTCCCCAAGCACATATTTAAAGATAAACAGAAGGGGGAGGAAGCCATGTGGATCCTGCACCACCAGTGAGCGATAGCCTTCCCTGCTGGGGACAGGGCAGAGACTCACAGACCAGTAGCAGTGGGGAAAGAACTTTAGGGCAGCCCCCTGGACTGAAACCTGGAGCTGCAGGGCTATGCATGAGAACTGGGGGCAGCTGGTGGTTTTAGATGCACAAAGGGCAGAGAGGAGCCCCCATGTCCCAAACAGGAGGTGAGGACTGGGAGCCCTTATGAAGGGCCCAAAACCCAGAATGCAACAGTTTATAGCAGCACAGACAGAAACAGAGATAGTGTGGCCTGGAGAGCTCACTGAAGAACAGACTGTGATCTCTCTGCTCTGAGGCAGGGGGTTGGAAATTATCTCTTCTGCTCTGACTCTGGGAAGAGACACAGAAAGCTAAGGAAAGCCAACAGGGAAAGCTGCCAGAGAACAAAAGCCCCCAAAATGCAGTTTTCACTGAGCCCATCCCCCCACAGGGGGCAGAGCAAATCTACCCAAACAGGGTTGCCAGAGTAACATTGCTGCAGGCCCCTTCCACAGAAGACAGGCTGGGAGAACAAGAGGTAGACAACCTTAAGGTTCCTAAAAAAAAAAGTGCATCTTGCTTGGGTTGTGGTCAATAATTTGGACTCTGTACATTCCCTCAACAACCCCTCAACAGAATGACGAGGAGGAGGAACCCCCAAAATAGGAAAGTCTCAGAGACTGTGACTTCTGCCACAGATTTACAAAAGTATACAGATAAAATCAAGATGTCAGAAATGGAATTCAGAGTAGCAGTTGAGAAGACAATAGCTAGAATGGAGAAATTGATTAATGGCAAGATAGAGTCTCTAGGGCAGAAATGAAAGTTGAACTGGCAGAAATTAAAAATGCTATCAATGAGATCCAATCTAATCTAGATAATCTAACAGCTGGGTAAGTGAGGCAGAAGAACGAATTAGTGATCTAGAAAACCAATTAATAGAAAAGAAGGATAAAGTGGAGGCCAGGGAGAAACAACTCCATGAAAAAGAATCAGAAAATAAGACACCATGAAACATTCCAATGTCAGAATTATTGGGATCCCTGAGGGGGTGGAGAGAGAGAGGGCTAGAAGATATATTTGAGCAAATCATAGCTGAGAACTTCCCTAATCTGGGGAATGAAACAGGCCAGTAACAGTAAAGAGATTGAAGCAGTGATCAAAAACCTCCCAAAAAACGAGTCCAGGGACTGATGGATTCTTGGGGACTTCTACCAAACATTCAAAGAAGAAATAATACCTAGTCTCCTGAAGGTGTTTCAAAAAATAGAAACAGAAGGAAAGCATCCATTCTATGAGGCCAGCATTACCTTAGTCCCCAAACCAGGCAAAGACCCCACCAAAAAGGAGAATTTCAGACCAACATCCCTGATGAATATAGATTCCAAAATTCTCAACAACATCCTAGCTAATAGGATCGAACAGTAAATTAAAAGGATCATCTACATCGACCATGTGGGATTTATCCCCGGGATATAAGGGTGGTTCAATATTTGCAAATCAATCAGTGTGATAGAACACATTAATAAGAGGAGAGAGAAGAACCATATGGTCCTCTCAATTGACGCAGAAAAAGCATTTGAGGTGGGGAAAGATGGTGGAGGAGTAGGGGACCCTATTTCAACTGGTCTCGGAAATTGAGCTGGATATCTACCAGACCACTCTGAGCACCCACGAAACCAGCCTGAGATGTAAGAAGATCTGGATCTCTACGAACAGAATATCGCAGGCGGTTGGTTTTGAGGTACAAAGCAGGGAGCCATGATTCTGCAGGCAGATATTGGATGATAAATGGCAGCAGGAGGGTGCCTGGCCATGGGGATCCTACACTGCCGGTGAGCAAAAGCCTCGTGCGCTGTGGACGGGGCACAGACTTGCAGACCAGTAGCAGCAGGGAAAGGACTTTAGGGCAGCCCCCAGGGCAGAAACCCGGAGCGGAGGGGTGGCACCTGCGAACTGCAGCCCCTGGGATGGAAACCCAGAGCGGCAGGGTCACACATGCGAACTGGGAGCAGCTGGCGGTTTTAGAAGCACAAAGGGCAGAGACGTGCCCCGATCTGGAGGCAGGACAGGGAGGGCTACGGAGGAGCACACAACCCAGGCTGCTGCAGTTTATAGCAGCACGGACAGAAACGGAGATGGTGTAGCCTGGAGAGCTCAATGAAGAACAGACTGTGATCTCTCTTCTCTGAGGCAGAGCGTTGGAAACGGTCTCTTCTGCTCTGACTTGTGGGAGAGACGTGGAAAGCCGCCAGGGAAAGCCACCAGAGAACAAAAGCCCCAAAGACTGATTCCGGCTGAGCCCATCCCTGCCACAGGGGGGCAGGGCAACTCCGCCCAAACAGGGTTGCCTGAGTAACAGTGTAGCAGGCCCCTCCCTCAGAAGACAGGCTGGGAAAACAAGAGGCCAGCAACCCTAAGGTCCCTACAAAACAGGTGCATCTTGCTTGGGTTCTGGTCAATAATTTGGACTCTATACATTCCCTCAAACACCCATCAACAGAATGACTAGGAGGAGGAACACCCAAAATAGAAAAGACTCAGAGATTATGACTTATGCTGCAGATTTACAAATGGATGCAGATATAA
>NW_027695739.1:0-352 GCF_054177405.1 Leptonychotes weddellii | reverse complement strand
GGCCATTCATAAGGTTGTGCAACTGTCTCCACTATGTAATTGCAGAATATTTCATCACTCCCAAAAGAAACCTTGCTCCCATCAGCAGTCCTCCCCACTCTCACCTCTCCCAGACCCTGTAACCACTAGTCTGCTCTCCCTCTCTCCAGGGATTTATCCGTTTTGGACATTTTACGTAAGTGAAGTCATACGGTATGTGGCCTTTTGAACAAATACCAATTTTATGATTCAATGTTTTAAATGTTACGCCCAGTAGTAGCCAAGAAAAAAGGAAGAGAAGGAAGAGGCTGGATGAAGCTGGAGCAGGTGATCAGCAAAGGAGCCCATTACCTGCCCCCTCTGCACGTCAGAG
>NW_027695738.1:0-352 GCF_054177405.1 Leptonychotes weddellii | reverse complement strand
TTCTGCCTTTTGAGGACATCTGTCTCTTAGAGACCAAGTAGCCATGTCTCTAAGAACCCATCTCTGGATGATGGGGCAAGTTCGGAAGTCAGGAGCCAGAGGCAGCCCCCTCCTTGTTCCTCGGCTGCCGGATATGCAGAGTGGGAGGACACTGCTCCTCCATTCCCCTGATCATTCCTCCCAAATCTGACATGCCAGGAAGCAGGATCTAAGCCATTATCAGCTAGCCAAGAGCCAAGCACTCATTCATTCAGAAAATATTTTTGCAGAAAGCTTGGAGATCCAGCAGTGAACACAATGTCCCTGTCCCCTGGGATTGACTTCCAGACTATTCCACATACCAGCTTCTGTC
>NW_027695737.1:0-352 GCF_054177405.1 Leptonychotes weddellii | reverse complement strand
GAAAAGGCGCAAAAAGCCGCCAGAGAACAAAAGCCGCCAGAGAACAAAAGCCCCCAAAACCAGGTTTCCACAGAGCCCAGCCCCTTGATAGGGGGCAAGGCAACTCCGCCCAAGCAGGACTGACTGAAAAACACCCAGCAGGCCCCTCCCCAGGAAGACAAGCTGGAAGAACAAGAGGACAGCAACCCCAGGGTCCCCATAAAACTGTAAAACCCCAACACCAGGGGAAAACTAGTATATTAAGCTCCTGGTGTTCCCTCACGGCTTGTGTATTTCTTAGATACAACTTTTTTCTCTCTCTCTCTTTTTTTAAATTCTTTCTCATGCTGCTTGTTTGTTTTTTGTTGTTTTT
>NW_027695736.1:0-352 GCF_054177405.1 Leptonychotes weddellii | reverse complement strand
TTTTTTTTTTTTTTTAAAGATTTTATTTATTTATTTGAGACAGAGAGAATGAGAGAGAGAGAGCACATGAGAGGGGGGAGGGTCAGAGGGAGAAGCAGACTCCCTGCCGAGCAGGGAGCCCGATGCGGGACTCGATCCCGGGACTCCAGGATGATGACCTGAGCCGAAGGCAGTCGCTTAACCGACTGAGCCACCCAGGCGCCCTCAAAATTTCTTTTTTTTTTAAATTTTATTTTATTATGTTATGTTAATCACCATACATTTAAAATTTCTTTTTAAAGTTAAACTACAGTTGCACAATGAATAGCTTTTTGAAGAAAAGTCGTAGATTTTAGTGATGACATAGAGTTAA
>NW_027695735.1:0-352 GCF_054177405.1 Leptonychotes weddellii | reverse complement strand
GTGTGTTCAGTGTGTGAAAATCCATCGAAGCATATACTTCAAATGTGTGCACTTTTCTGTAATTTTATAATGAGTGTTCTGTAAGTTGAATAAGTGTTCTAGAGATTTATTTATTTGAGAGAGAGAGAGTGCGCCCGTGAGCCTGGGGAGGGGCAGAGGGAGAGGGAGAGAAGGGGGGAGAGAAGCAGACTCCTTGCTGAGCACGGAGCCCGAACGCCGGGCTCGATCTCCCGACCCTGAGATCATGACCTGAGCCAAAATCGAGAGTCGGACCCTTAACCGACTGAGCCACCCAGGCGCCCCAAGAAGTGCTTTTTAAAAGGGAAAAGGGCTAGATTGGATGTGTCTGCCT
>NW_027695734.1:0-352 GCF_054177405.1 Leptonychotes weddellii | reverse complement strand
GGAGAGGTGGTGAGATGGGCCTCAGCGCCGGCCCGTGAATCCTCAGTCTGCACCCGGGCCCCAAGGCAGCGGGGCCGTCAGTTCTCAGCGGGGCATGCCGCGCTGATGGGTGGTGGCCGGATCGCCGCGGTGGAAGAGCCTGGAGCAGGCGGGCTGGCTGCGGCCAGGAGCTGAGCTGGCAGAGGGGGCGGGGGCCTGGACAGTGTTCGGTGGCAGGTGAGCCAGGGAGGAGGGGGCATCTAGGCCGACAGGATGGCTGATGGTGGCGCTGCCCTTCACCAGGCAGGGGCGGAGGCCCCCAGTGAGGAGAGCAGCCTCTGGCCCGTCAGGCAAGCTGCACCTCGGGCCAGAG
>NW_027695733.1:0-352 GCF_054177405.1 Leptonychotes weddellii | reverse complement strand
GCAGGTCAATACTTCACTCCCAGGAGAGGGAGGGTTTGCGCATAAGCAGGTGGCACGTCCTTCTCCCTGCCCCCCGCCCAAGCTTAGAGTTCAGAGACTAAACAGGTCAGTGGAATGGGGACCAAGAGACCGTGAGTATGCAGTGGGGCCCACTATGTGGATAGAGATAAGAGAGGAGGTCTTTTTTTTTTTTTTTTTTGATGTTGATGGGGTGGAAGTTGGTAGCTTTGACACTGGAATACTTAGAGATTAGCAGAGAAGTCCAGTAGTCAGTTCTGATCCCAGCCCGATCTTGAAGGGCTTTCTATTCAAGGCCAGGTTGGTCTGGGGCCACCATCAGCCTCAAGGAGCT
>NW_027695732.1:0-352 GCF_054177405.1 Leptonychotes weddellii | reverse complement strand
GAAATTCTGTGTCCAATATCAAGGGTCTATATCTCTTAATCTATAGATACAAATACATGATTTTCATACCTACTTACGTTTGTGAGTACTGTCATTAACCTTCTCCAAGCTGCTTATTGCATAACATCCTGTCTTTTACCGTGAGAAAATTCGGAAAGAGAAATGAGAGAATACAAAGATTCAAAGTCTGAGCATACCAAGAACTCTCCAAAGTTCATAGTCTTCAGCAGTATAGTTATATTATTTATTTAATGGAATAATAGAATCTGAGGGAGCTAGGGAATCTCCACAAAGGAAATAATCCTGAGGATGAAAGAATAAGGCCATCTTTGTCATTGTCACCCTTCTTCTG
>NW_027695731.1:0-352 GCF_054177405.1 Leptonychotes weddellii | reverse complement strand
GGGCGCAGAGCCCCGGACGCCACGCGAGCCCCCAGCGGCCTGGAGCGGCCCCTGAAGCCGGCCCTTTATCTGCGGGCCTGGCTTCCGCCCGCGCAGGCGCCCATCTCTCAGGCTGCCCGCAGAACCGCCGCCGGGGGCCGCAGGGGAAGCTCATCCAGAAGGTGGCGACCACCTGACTCACCTGGCAGGCTGGCGGCCCCAGGCTGGGCCCGGGCGGGCGTCTCTTCCAAACGCCCATCCTCCAGCACGGTTAGGAGCCTCCAGAGCCCAGCAGGCTTTGAGGGGCCCTCTGGCAACCCCCCTGGTGTCAGGGCCTCTGGGTGAGGGTGTCCCTGCAGCGGCTAAGCAGCTT
>NW_027695730.1:0-352 GCF_054177405.1 Leptonychotes weddellii | reverse complement strand
TATTCCTTCAAACATCTCTTTGGAAAACAGCATGGGAAGCTAAGACAATAATGAAATAGGCCTTTGACTATGATTTATAATAGAGGACAGACACCCTCATTGCTCCAGAACAAATTTAAAAGTCATCCTAAAAGCTGAACCCCCACAGACAAGAAAGCATTATTTATAGTATTTGCAGGGACCAGAAACACTGGAGAACTGATTGACTTGATAAGAACAGCTGAGGAACTAAGTCAAGATAAAAGCTTTTTCTTTAACACGCATGTATAGAGACAAAACAGGCCTACACCTAATATAAATAGACCTCATCAAAATAGACCATATAGACCTAAATCTCCAAGGCCCTTTTGGC
>NW_027695729.1:0-6625 GCF_054177405.1 Leptonychotes weddellii | reverse complement strand
CTTGGGGTTAGGCTGTGCTGCCTGAGGGTTCCTTCTCCTTCCTCCCCACAGTCTCTGAAGGTCAGAGTCCACCCTCATTCCATCATTTGTCCTTAGGAATGTCCTTTGTCTCGGTTCATTCTGAAGATCCTGTTTCAGGGACGTGTATTGTGTGAAAGTGTACAAGGTGTATGGACATTGAGAGATGTTTTCCGCCCACGAGCACAATCTACAGAGGGATCCCTAAGGTTTTTGTAGCTTATAAGGCTCCTAAAAATATATAAATAGAACAATTGTTCATGGTAAATTGCTCCTATATCTTGCAATCCAATGTAGATTTTTCTCCTAGGTATTGTGCTGAGGGAGAGCCTCCAAAGCATATACAAACAGACCAGCCAGTGGCAGTGGGAGCATGGTGGTGTCATCAGAACCAACAGCGGGATTCAGATCATACCCCATTCTTCCCTCCCCATTGTTACCTGGACACTGGCTTGCTGGATCCCTTTGCTGTCCCAGAAAGCAACTGACATTGTACTGTCCTGTCTGGGTACTTCTGATAAATACGTGTTCAGTAGCCTGGGGTTCATGTTTTCCAGGCATTCCCCGTTGGTTACTCTGCAGGCAAATATTGAGAATATCTAGATAAAATTGACATTAAAAGAGTTTGCTCCAATGATATTTGAAGAACCCATATAAAGGAACTGAACAAACATAATTGCATTGTACTCTCATGTGTTCAAACTTTAAACTTTAAATTATATATAGATAAAAACGAGGATAAAGCTTTTCCCCTGAGTTCAAAAACAAGGCAAGACTATCTTCTCTCATCCCCATTTCAACTTACTATTATAGGTTCTAGTTAGTGTAGTATAGCAAGAAGTGGAAATACAGGCATATGGTTTGGAAAAAAATAAATATTCCTGTTATTATTTGCAGATGACAAAACTGTCTACATAGAAAATTCCAAGGATTCTATGAGAAAACTCACGATAAGTTATAATACATTACTTTAGCAAAGTCTCAGAATAAAAGATCAGTATAATATGCAGCTGATCATATTACCATAGACTAGCAACAAACAACTGGAAACCAAAATTTAAAACCTATTCCATAGTTCCCTCCAAAATGAGATGTTTGATATAAATATTTTAAGAAATATAGAGGACCCGGACAATGAAACTTATAGAACTAATGAAAACAAGCAAGACTCAGTAAGTGCAGAGAGGTATTGTTTTCATGGATAGGAAGAGTCGATGTAGGAAAATGTTAATTCCTCCCAAATTGATTTACAGGCTTAAAATGCAATTCCTATCAGCTCCCAGTAGGACTTTTCTTTGGTCAAAATCAACAAACTTATTCTAAAACTTGTATCAAAGGGCAAGGAAGGTTGAGCAATGAAATTGTGGATTAAGACAGTCCAAGATCTTGTTTCCCCACAGAAATGTCACAAGAAACAAAACAAAAAAAAACCCAGAAACTTTTGAACCAACTTTATAGGAGCTCTGGAAAATAGTCAAAGGTTTCCAGTGACCAGCACATGGCCGATCAAAGAAAGATGCAAGTTTTGTGGCACTGTTACCTGCCCCCAGCCCACCCACCCCCCTCAGCCCCTGCATGGCCATGGTCTCAGGCTCCAGCCAGCGGCAGCTTGGTTCCTGGTTCCCCTCCTCCAATGTGAGGGAGCAGAGCAGACCTCATTTACAAATAATTGTGTGCCATCATTCTCATCTGTCTGGGGGTTCCCGAAGGCCTGATGCCAGATGATCGTGTCTGTTTGCACCTCTCAGACACAGGTGGGAAAACGAGTGGGCGCTGCCCGTAAACTACAAGGCCACTCTGAACCAACAGACACCTGACTCAGGAGACTCTGTACAGACATGCAACAGACCATTTCAAGCCCAGGAGATAGGCTGACGGTGAGACTTTGGGAAATTAGGACTTTCAAAAGCAGTGTGTATACAGGGGAATTTAGGAATCCATGTGCAGGACAGGCAAGACTCGCTCAGGAAACTCTTGGCAAGACCCCAAGCTTCCACCCCAGGCTGACCCCAGGCCCAGAGCAAGCCTAGCTAAGTGAGGCACAAGGATCCCAGCAGTACCTGGGAGGAGGCTGTTCCCTCTTACTGATTAAGTGTGCAGGGGACCTGTGCGGGGGGGCCCGGAGTTGGGAGGTACAGGGCACTTGGGTGGGGTCCCCTGCAGTCTGGGGAGGTGCAGGGGACTTGGGTGGAGTCTAGGGAGTCTGGGGGTGCAGTCGACCTGAAGGTGGTTGCAGGAGTGTCTCTGGTTGCAGAAGACATGGACCACTGCAGTTATAACGTGGGTCACAGGAGCCTGAAAGGGGGTCACAGGGGTATCTAGGAGCACAGAGAGAACTTGGAAGTGATCACAGGGTATGGGGGGCACCAGTGACTTGTAAAGAGTCACAGTAATTTCTGGGGGCACAGAGGGCATGGGAGGATCTCCAGGGATTTGGTGTTCATGGCAACCTGGAAGCAAAAAGTTGTGTCAAGAAACAGGGTCTTTGGAGGAGTTGCAGGACCCATGGAGCCCACAGAAGCATTGGGGTGGATGGGGTGATGTTGGGAGGAGCCCCAGCAGTGTTGGGGTGGATGGGGATGCTCGGAGGAGCCCCAGCAATGTCGGCGTGGATGGGGGGCTGGGAGGAGCCCCGGCAGTGTCGGGGTGGATGTGGGCTCAGAAGAACCCCAGCAGTGTCGGGGTGGATGGGGGACTTGGAGGAGCCCCGGGCAGTGTCTGGAGGTGTTGTGACATGTATGGACACACAGGGGATGTGGGAGGAATCGAGACATGTGTGGGGCAGCAGAGAACTGGGAGAAATCACAGGAGATTCACCACCCAAAGTCCGCTGAGGCTGAAGAGGAGCTGTCCACAGGACTGCATTCTCATTGGGAGGCTCTGGGTAGAAAATCCATGCCCGAGCTTGTCCTTGGTCGCAGCACAATTCAGTTCCATGCAGCTGACTCTCTGAAGTCCTGGTTTCCTCCTGGCATCCTCGAGGGCCAATCTCAGCTGCATGAGACCACCACATCCCTTGCCACGTAGCCCCACCGTCTTCATGCCAGCAACACGAAACCCTCTCCTGCTCTGAACTCAGACTGGGATCACATCACTCGCTTTCCTAGGTCCAGTGTGCAGGTGGCAGATCATAGGACTTCTCATCCTCCATAATTATGTGAGGCAATCCCTCATAACTGATCAATCTGTCTCTCTCTGTCTTTGTCTGTCTGTCTTTCTCTCTCTCCTGATTCCTATTAGCTCTGTTTTTCTGGAGAACCCCAACAAGTACAGCAGTCACTATGAAAGTCACTAAAAATATAGTTAGAGGATTAACAGAGGAATTAGATGGCACAATAAAAAATGTGAAGAAAGAAGTAGACAAGTAAAAGTGGGGAAAAGATAAGAGACACACAGAAAACAAGTAGCAAACTGGAAAATGTGGTTCCAGCCACATCAGTAATCACCTAAGTGTGAAAAGTCAAACACTCCAATTTAAACATAGAGACTGACGGACCATGTTAAAAAAGCAAGGTCCTTATAAATATGGTCTCTAAAAAATAAGAAATTGGAATAAGTAACCCAACTTTGAATGGAAATTGTAGAACTTTTATTTGCAGAGGAGATGATCCTCTATGTAGAAAATTCCAACGAACCCACCAAAACAAAACAAAAGAGACTAGAATTAATAAAGGTTGAGGATCCTAAGAAGAAATATTTCTTACAAAAGTCAATGGTATTTCTGTACACTAGGTATGGAAATATGAAAAGAAATTAACAAAATAATTTCATTCACAGTAGTATGGAAAATAGTTATAAATTTAATAAAGACGTATAAGTGAAAACTATAGAATATTGCTGAGAGAAGTTAAAGATCTAAGTAAATAGAGAAACATTTCTTTTTTTTTTAAAGATTTATTTATTTATTTATTTATTTGACAGAGAGAGAGATAGCGAGAGCAGGAACACAAGCAGGGGGAGTGGGAGAGGGAGAAGCAGGCTTCCTGCCGAGCAAGGAGCCCAATGTGGGACTCGATCCCAGGACCCTGGGATCATGACCTGAGCCGAAGGCAGACGCTTAACGACTGAGCCACCCAGGCGCCCGAGAAACATTTCTTGTTCATGGATCAGGAGATTTCATATTATCAAGAAGGCAATTCTCAAATTCACCTATAAATTTAATCCAGTCCCTGTGGAAATCCTAGCAGATTTTTTAGGGGTATAAATTGACCAGCTGATCCCATAATATATATGGGAATGTTAAAGGCCTAAAATAGCCTAAATAGTTTGGAAAAATAACAAATCTGGAAACCTTGTACTACCTGGTTCAAAATTTGCTACAACGCATTTTAGTCTAGACAGTGGAAATCTGCACATCTAGGACAATGGCACAGGAGTGAGAGTGCAGAAATAAAATCTTATCTTTTATTATAAACTGATTTTCAACAAAGGCCCCAAAACTATTCAGTGGGGGAAAGACTAACTTTTTTTTTTTAACTGAGAAATGGTGCCTGGACAAATGGATGAGTCACAAGAAAATCCAAAAAAACCAACCAACAGAAAAAACTTACATCACTCTAGACAACAGTGATTAAAAATCAACCCAAATGTAATTTCTCAATGAAAACAGTAGAAAGCCTTCATGATCTCTTAGTTATGACACCAAAAGCACGATCCATAGAAAAACCAAACTTATTAGACGTCATCAAAATTAAAAATTTTTGCTCTCCAAAAGCCACTGTGGAAAATATGAAAAGACAAGCCAGAGACTTGGAGAAAATATTCACACATCACATACCTGGTAAAGATCATAGATAACAACTCGATAAAAAGACAAACAAAACATTTTCTGAAATAGGCAAAAGATCTGATGGACATTTTCACTAAAGAAAACACGCGAGCAGCAATGAAGCCCATGCAAACACGTTCGACCTCGTTGGTCGTTAGGAGGAAGCCGATTAAAAGTATAGGAAGACAGCGCCTCATGCCCTGAGGAGGACTATAATAAAAAGACAAGTGTTGGCAAGCCCGTAGAATAAACTGGAAGCTTCCTACATGGGAGCAGGAATTGAAATGGTGCAGACTCTTTGGAAAGCAGTTTGTCAGCTTATAGAACTTTGAAGATAAACTTATGTACGACCCAGCACTTTCAGTCCTTTCCCAGGAATCTACCCAAGAAAAATGAAAACAGATGTCCACATGAAGACCAACCCATGAATATTCATAGCAGCATTGTTTGTAATATCCCAAAACTGCAAACAGGGATGCCTAGGTGGCTCAGTCGGTTAAGCATTGGACTCTTGATTTTGGTTGGCTCAGGTCATGATCTCAGAGTCATGAGATCGAGCTGGGTGTGGGGCTCTGTGTTGGGTAGGGAGTCTGCTTGAGACTCTCTCTCTCTCCCTGTGCTTGCATGAACCCTCAGGTGTGCACTCTCTCTCTCTTAAAAAAAAATTGCAAACAGGGGCACCTGGGTGGCTCAGATGGTTGGGTGTCTGCCTTCGGCTCAAGTCATGGTCTCAGGGTCCTCAGGGATTGAGTCCCACATTGGGCTCCTTGCTTAGCGAGGAGCCTGCTTCTCCCTCTGCCTGCCACTTCCCCTGCTTGTACTCTCCCTCTGGCAAATAAATAAATAAAATCTTAAAAAAAAAAGCAAACAATCCAAATGTCCATTAACTGGTAAATGGATCATCAAAATGTGGTACAACCGTACCAGAACAGAATACCTGTATGTACCCCAGCATGCATGAACTTCCAAAACAACGTGCTATGGTGCAAGCCAAGCTACTCATGCTGTTTGACAAGGTCCAAGTATGGAGGACGATCCTGAAAACAGGAGACTCCATAGCTGGCTCCTGCTATTCTCTTTCATTTTGTTTATGGCAATCTTTGCAATTGTGGGAATATTTCTGGGGTTTAAATTGTGGGAATATTTCTGGGGTTTCATGATAAAGTGACTACTCATCTTAATTACGCCTATCTAAGCAATCATAATGAAACTAATTCCACAAAGAAGTAGTTTCTATAGAACAAAATAACAAGACGGTCACGCTCTGTCTAGCACCTTTCTCTTTGCGTACTGTTTTTTAGTTTTAGCGAAAGTCAATAAGCGGAAATCAATAAAGGTCATGTTAATCATTACAAAGGGAAAATGAAAGAAGGCTATGTCTGTAATCCAGAAAATGATCTAAGATTTGGAAAAACAAAAATATCCTAACATATAAATAAAGCTCCTCCGAGCCTGTCAGCAGGAGATGCTTGCGACCTGACCCTGTGTCTGTGTCTCCTCATTCGCCGACGCCGTCCTTTCCGTCCTTTCCTACGAGAGACCCACCTGGCTGGAGCTGGACTCCGGCAGTGCTAATGTTGCTGGACAGAACCAGTTCTGAACTCAGATTCGGCGGCTCCCCTCTCAAAAATCAATACTCGAGAGACAAGTGATGGTGGGAAAAGAGAGGTCGCTTTATTCAGAAAGCCAGCAACCGGGGAAGAGGGTGGACTAATGTCTGGAAGGCCACCGTCCCCGTCCAGGCCAAGCGGGAGGGTCTTAGAGGGGGAGGTGCAGGGAATGGGGAGGGGGCTGCGAGCGGGAGACACGGTGCCCAGGCAGTCGGCTCTATGTCCACGG
>NW_027695728.1:0-352 GCF_054177405.1 Leptonychotes weddellii | reverse complement strand
TATGTTGGGAACTATATATTTTTTAGCCATTCGCATTATATGAGTCACAAGGTCGATACGGCCAGGCTAGACTAGACAGACAATTGAGAGAGCGGGAGAAAGCTGTGGAAAAACTTTGAGCAATGCCTATTTTTCAGCAGCAAAAGGATTAGGAAACAGGTAGCAGAGGAGACAAAAGTTATGTTTAGAGACAGAAAAATCATGGGAAATACTGAATACTCTAGGAGGAGATGGTTTTATAAAAGAAGAGTTGGACTACAGTTTTAAATGCTGTGGACTTTTTAAGCTAGAGAAGGGAAGCTTTTTTTTATTTTTATTTTTATTTATTTATTTATTTATTTATTTATTTATT
>NW_027695727.1:0-352 GCF_054177405.1 Leptonychotes weddellii | reverse complement strand
TTAGGGGGAACTCGCCCACAAGACCTCTCAGCCTTAGCCCATGCTGCCCACCCCCTCCTCCTGGGGTCTCAGCAGAGGGGCGCTGACCTTGCCTTTGACCCCAGGCACTCAGCAAGGATTTCAAGGGGGGATGTCCCTCCCAGCCTATGTTTTGGATGCTTGGGAATCGATGACTGTGTTAGGTCCCAGCAAGGACCCTAAGTGGACAGTGCCAGGCCCCTGATCTATCACAGGGACTCCTCATCACTGTTCACTGCTCTCTTCTCTGCCCACCCACTAGGACCCTAGGATCTGTTCTCGGGGTGGGGGGCACAACCAAATGTCCTGACCACCTCCCCTGGGACTGTTCACC
>NW_027695726.1:0-352 GCF_054177405.1 Leptonychotes weddellii | reverse complement strand
TCTGGCTCCTGGCTCTGGATCCCCCTATGTCACCCCGTGTTGCCCTGGGTGAGCAGGGAGGACCCTAATAGGGGCATCCAGACCCCCAGGATGGATCTTTGGGGTCTCTGTCATGAGGACCAAATTGGAGCCTGAGGCAAAGGGAAAATCTGGAATACTGTCCTTTTCCTTAGGGGAATGTTGTGATTCTGTTCATGGCGATTTATTTTGCATTAAGTCTGAGTTTTGAAATAGGACACTAACTTATCTCTGTGTCCCCTACTGAGACTCAGCACCGGCTAACAGTTCGCCCCCAGGGCACGGTGCCTCTCTCGCCTCACCCTGCCCCAGCCCTGCTCGGGGCCTTGGACCC
>NW_027695725.1:0-352 GCF_054177405.1 Leptonychotes weddellii | reverse complement strand
GCAAACATGGAGCTCCATTTCACCCTTGAGACTACAAGCTCAGAGTGATTGCGAAATGTGCTCAAGGCCACACAGGTGGTAAGTGGCAGGTCCACAAGCACCAAGAGCCCGTGTCTTGCTGCCCCAAGAGGAAAGCAAGCAAGAAGGTGGCTGCTTATATTTGGAGTGAGACAAAAAGGACTTTCAGTGTCTCCTAGGGGATTTAGCACACATCATCAAGTTTGAAAAGCAAACCGATTTGGGGCAAATATTTCCCTAGTAATAAAGCTAGTGCACTTGGCTAGAAAAATATCTGCTAATCCTTCTTATCACTGACCTCTTCAAAAATGCACCAGACTCATAATGTGCATAG
>NW_027695724.1:0-352 GCF_054177405.1 Leptonychotes weddellii | reverse complement strand
TCGTGGGGGAGGTGGCTTTTGAGCCGAATCTTGAAAGGTGAATAGAGGTCCTTCAAGCAAAGGAAACAGGATACGCAAAGGACTCCAAACAACCTGCTATTTCCTGGGCACTGCATGTAGTTGAGTGTGGCTAGTACTGAGGGTCCTTGTCAAGGACTGGTGAAATAGAAGGCTTGTCGGGGTATGAAGGGGCTGATTGGCCTTTAATACCAGATATTGTTAATGACCACTACAACCACTTAACTTTGGGTCACCTACTGGGTGCACAGCCCTTGACTCACTGTGTCTTATACAGTGCTCCCCACAATCCTGTGAGTTTTGCACCTAATTAGAATGAAGAACAAAGGTCTGG
>NW_027695723.1:0-352 GCF_054177405.1 Leptonychotes weddellii | reverse complement strand
GTCATGATCCTGGAGTCCCGGGATCGAGTCCCGCATCGGGCTCCCTGCTCAGCGAGGAGCCTGCTTCTCCCTCTGACCCTCCCCCTTCTCCTGCTCTCTCTCTCTCATTCTCTCTCTCAAATAAATAAATAAAATCTTTAAAAAAAAAGAGAGAGACAGAGGGAAAGGCCAGTGCAAAGGCCCTGGGGCCCATTGGAGGAACTGTGGCTCCAAAATCAGTTTTCTGTGTGACCAAGAGCTGGTGCCTTCCCATCTCTGAGCCTCAGTTTCTCCTCCTGGCAAATGCAAGCTCAGACGTCTTCTTCCCAAAGTGCCTGCAGGCAGACTCCACGCTCTGCCGAGGGGAGGGCTG
>NW_027695722.1:0-352 GCF_054177405.1 Leptonychotes weddellii | reverse complement strand
TTCTGCCTTTTGAGGACATCTGTCTCTTAGAGACCAAGTAGCCATGTCTCTAAGAACCCATCTCTGGATGATGGGGCAAGTTCGGAAGTCAGGAGCCAGAGGCAGCCCCCTCCTTGTTCCTCGGCTGCCGGATATGCAGAGTGGGAGGACACGGCTCCTCCATTCCCCTGATCATTCCTCCCAAATCTGACATGCCAGGAAGCAGGATCTAAGCCATTATCAGCTAGCCAAGAGCCAAGCACTCATTCATTCAGAAAATATTTTTGCAGAAAGCTTGGAGATCCAGCAGTGAACACAATGTCCCTGTCCCCTGGGATTGACTTCCAGACTATTCCACATACCAGCTTCTGTC
>NW_027695721.1:0-352 GCF_054177405.1 Leptonychotes weddellii | reverse complement strand
CTGTCGATGAACATCTTGGCTCTTTCCACAGTTTGGCTATTGTGGACATTGCTGCTATAAACATCGGGGTGCATGTACCCTTTTGGATCCCTACTTTTGTATCTTTGGGGTAAATACCCAGTAGTGCAATGGCTGGATCATATGGTAGCTCTATTTTCAACTTTTTGAGGAACCTATACAATGGAATATTATGCAGCCATCAAAAGGAATGAGATCTTGCCATTTGCAACAACGTGGATGGAACTGGAGGGTATTATGTTGAGCGAAATAAGTCAAACAGAGAAAGACATGTATCATATGATCTCACGGATATGAGGAATTCTTAATCACAGGAAACAAACTGAGGGTTGCT
>NW_027695720.1:0-352 GCF_054177405.1 Leptonychotes weddellii | reverse complement strand
TTTATTGCCTTCACTTCGATGTTTATAATAGAATTAAGAACTGTGTCCTGTTTGAGAAAGAGGCTGTGAGTTTCCTTCGACCTATGCTTGCTCCTGAAAAAGTAAATATTGATTTGTCTATAAATGGAGCCAAAAGAGGTCTGTTTATGGGTCCATGTGCTGTGCTTCCTCAGAGCTGGGTGAGAGCACTTTCCTCGACTTCCCAGGTATGCTGCTGCCTTTGGAGGAGTAATCTGGAGGAAATCTGTACACTATCTTTATCCAGCCAACTACTATCCACTGAAACATATTTTTATTTATTTATTTTTTTATTCTTATGTTAATCACCATACATTACATCATTAGTTTTAGA
>NW_027695719.1:0-352 GCF_054177405.1 Leptonychotes weddellii | reverse complement strand
CCATGTTAGTCAATTAATATTAAAGATTCTGGGGAAAAAAACTGTGCTAGAATGTTGGGCTGTGGCAAGAGGCAGAGGAAGGACAATAGGAAAACAAAAGGATTCCTAGGAAAATGTGATGTTAATAAAGTGATACTGGGCGCCTGGATGGCTCAGTTGGTTAAGCGATTGCCTTCGGCTCAGGTCATGATCCCAGGGTAGTGGGATCGAGTCCCACATCGGGCTCCCGGCTCAGCGGGGAGCCTGCTTCTCCCTCTGATCCTCTCCTCTCTCATGCTGTTTCTCGCTCTCTAATAAATAAATAAATAAAATCTTTAAAAAAAAAAAAAAGGGGGCGCCTGGGTGGCTCAGT
>NW_027695718.1:0-6625 GCF_054177405.1 Leptonychotes weddellii | reverse complement strand
TAATTTTATTTTTTATTTATTATTTATTTATTTGAGAGAGAGAGAGACAGAGAGAAACAGCATGAGAGGGGATAGGGTCAGAGGGAGAAGCAGGCTCCCCGCTGAGCCGGGAGCCCGATGTGGGACTCGATCCCAGGACTCCGGGATCATGACCTGAGCCGAAGGCAGTCGCTTAACCAACTGAGCCACCCAGGCGCCCAGAAGTATAATTTTAAAAATCAAATTTTACCTGTTTCAGTATCAAGCCAAGTGACAGCGAGGGAGAAGAAAATCTGACTACTGTAGAGTCAGGATGTTTCAGAAAATATTTTGGGTAAAAAAAAAAAAAAAAGATAAGTAACCATGATCTGTTTTCTTTTCTTCAGCCTTCCCTGAATTGTCTTACTTCATGGGAACTAAACATATTAAAATTAAATACAATGCAAGGAAAATGTTGACAAATGCTTTAATATATGTATAAATGCATTATAATAGACTACTTGACATGTGAGCAACTTTTCCAATAGTCACATGCATTGGGACTCCCTGTCATTACACAGAGTTGTTATGTCATATTTCCCAGTTTTGAATTGGCCCATTTGTGCCCATTCTTAACTTTGGGCACTTTTGCATAGCTCGTGGATATCCAAAGCAGTAAATTAAAATGATCCATAACACAACCATTTTTTCCCAGGACATAATGTTCAGGTAACAGTTTTATGTGTGTATGTGTGTATGTATGATTGTATGTATGTATTTTCTCCTGTTCTCTCCATCATAGCAGGTGCATAAAACATGAAGAAGGGATGAAGATCGGGAGGGATGATTAGGGATAGTGATAAAAAATTCCACAAGAGGGAGTATATGAAGGTAAATCTGTGGTGACATACACATGGACGCAGGCATGACTATGACCAATACTTACTGAGTATTGAACCACTTTTCTAAGTGCTTTTATGGGAATTAACTCACTTAATCCTCATAGCAACCCCATTAAGGACATACCACTATCACCTCCTTTAATAAGTGGGAAAATTGAGGAAACAAATAGTTTAAGTAAATGTTAACTTTGACCCATCATTAGATGGCTGTATTAAGATTTGAACCCAGATAGAATATCTCCAAAATACACTTAATTCCTATGCTACTCAGTGTGGATTTGAATGTGTGTGCTTTGTGTGTGGATGTACAGATGGATGTGTATATGCAAAAATATACATTTTTATACATATGTTTTTGTGAATGCACCTAATATGTTTGTCTATTCATAGTAACTTGGAACCTCAAAAAGCATACTTTTGTGTCATATATACTGGCATCAAATATAACTGTGGAATAAACAGTGGTGCGTCCTAAACAAATGTAGTGTAAACATGGTCTCAAGTTATGCTAATGAACAGATAGAGTCCAGAGCAATGGACGTGCAACCTCCTCATTCTTCTGCCCTTTTCATGGCAAACATTGTTTAGAATCTTGTTTGATGACATTTCAAAAGAACAAGCCAAACAGCAGTACACCCCCCAAAAGAACGAAGAATGTTTTGTCAGGAACTCATAGGTATTAGGTTGAGAGACAAATAACTCACATTTGGGACATTTGAGGGAGATGAGCTTTATCATAATTAACTTCAGAAAATAGACTCAGCACCCATGGGCAGATGTTCAGGCAGCCGGAGCAAAGCTTAGCTTTCCGGCATTTCCTCATTACAGGAGAACTTATTCACTGGTAAATGAATTGGGTATAATGGTAAGTAAAGGTAGAGAAATACAATTCTGCTCTCTGTGTCTGTGTCTGGGCTATGCTTAGGAAGAAATGAGCAATTGATTGTCCTTGGAGTGGTGTGAGTGCTCTCATGGAGGTTACTGAGTGGTGGGAATACATGGAGGGGTGTGCCCCTGCCTAGTATGGGGGCGAGGCAGAGCAGAAGTGGGGAAGAAGTTTCCAGAGAGGAGAAGACAGCATCCTGCAATCTGAGCACACTGGGCAGTTTACTGGGTGGACAGTCAAGGAGGCAGATGTAAAGCCCCTGCAAGAAAATGAGCAGAAAGAGAAGGAAATCCATGCAAGCAAGGCACACACTAAAGGCTGTTAGTGTGTGTGTGTAGTTGGATATACTGTGACATGAGGTCCTTTGGTTAAGGGGTAAGATCAAAGTTTCTATCAATAGGAAGTGAGCCTATTCATGGATTTGCATGAATTACATGAATACATTTGAATTTTAACTTGAAGGCAGTGGTAATTTCCATATAGCAAAGAACCCTACGATGGGGAAAGACTGTCAGATGAGAAGTATTAAAGGTAAAGAAGTTTGTCACCTTGAGCAGTGAATTCAGCATGCAGTGTTCACATGGTGTGAGTGGGTGTGAGGATCCTCACATCTGGGCTCCTGCTGCTCCGAGCCCCAAACCCCCTTCCAACACCCAGTCCCCAGGACGCACTCTGGCTTTAATGCTCTGCATTACAGCAATTCTTTATACATTGAACAACCATTTAATTTCTGATTTCTTTCACTAAATAAGTTCCATTTGGGAAGAAATGGTGTTTGTTTTTCTTTTTTTCATTGTTAAATCTCAGACCTGAAGTAGTAAGTGCAGAATACTCTGTACTCAAAAAACCCTTGCTGAATGAATGTGTGAAGAACTCAGTGATAACAGAAACAGGAAGAAAAGGACAGATGTGAGAGGACCTTTGTCTGGCAGTATTTGACGACTGATTTAATGGAAGAAATGAAGACAGAATTAAGCTGAAGTTAATTTTTTTTCAATTCTATGCTTGGTGACTAGGTGTATTTTTGAATGAATCAACTGGCATTGTGAACACAGAACAGGATGTGGTTTGTAAAGGTGTGAGGACAAGTGCAATTTCCAAACTTTTTGAATTTTAGAATTGCTGTTAAGAAATGTAACTCTGACTTACTAGAGCTCATTAAAAGCAACATAGAGATTTGCATTTATAGCTGGACAACACTTTCCTTGCTGTCCTCTCCCCCAGGTCATGAATCTCAGCTGTTCCCTGTGGCAGGACAACAGCCTGTCTGTCAAGCATTTTGCATTTGCCAAGTTCTCTGAGGTCACTGAACAGTGTTTCCTTTTATTCATCCTTATCCTACTCATGTTTTTAGCATCCCTCACAGGCAATGCCCTCATAGCCCTTGCCTTCCGGACCAACTCGGGCCTCCACATGCCCATGTACTTCTTCCTGGCCAACTTGTCTCTCTTGGAGATTGGCTACACCTGCTCAGTCATACCCACGATGCTGCAGAGCCTTGTGAGTGAGGCCCGGGGAATCTCCCGGGAGGGGTGTGCTATGCAGATGTTTTTCTTTACATTTTTTGGTATCAGTGAGTGCTGTCTTTTGGCAGCCATGGCTTTTGACCGCTACATGGCCATATGCTCCCCACTCCACTATGCAACTCGAATGAGCCGTGGGGTGTGTGTCCAGTTGGCACTGGTTTCCTGGGGAGTGGGTTGCATGGTAGGCTTGGGCCAGACCAACTATATTTTCTCCTTGAACTTCTGTGGCCCTTGTGAAATAGACCACTTCTTCTGTGACCTCCCCGCTATCCTGGCTCTTGCCTGTGGTGATACATCCCATAATGAGGCTGCGGTCTTTGTTGCAGCCATTCTTTGCATTTCCAGCCCATTTTTACTAATTGTTGCTTCCTATGGCAGAATCCTAGCTGCCGTGCTGATCATGCCCTCACCGGAAGGCCGCCATAAAGCTCTTTCCACCTGTTCTTCCCACCTGCTTGTAGTGACGCTCTTCTATGGCTCTGGGTCTGTCACCTACTTGAGACCCAAGGCCAACCATTCACCAGGAATGGATAAACTCTTAGCTCTGTTCTACACAGTGGTGACATCCATGCTCAATCCCATCATCTACAGTTTACGGAACAAGGAGATCAAGGCAGCTCTCCAGAGAATCCTGGAGAAAAAAGTTTTGACTTGTGGGTAGATCCTAGAGGACCATGCAAATCTGCTCTTTGAAAAGATGCACACTCAACCCAAGAGTAAAGAAAAAAACAAAGTCAATGTTCTCTGCAACCTATTTTGTAAGAACCTTTTTAAATAATAAGCTATAATTTTGGAGACACCTCTCTACTCACAGTCAAACTTCTGATTGATAAATTCTGGAAGGAAGTTGGCTACCAAAGAATTTTAATTTCTGAGTCCAACACTAGACAGTTTTCCAAAATATGTCAGTCTAGGCTTACTGTTTAGATTGTCAGATTATATCTCAGAAGTCTGGACAATTCTTATTCTATACTCTTAGGCATTTTCTAGGCCTTGAGGGTCACATCTGACTCTGCCCTGGTCTCTGGGGGAAATGTTCCCACATATGTCTGTCCCACATGACTCTCAATTTCCAAAAACTCCATGAAGCACATTATTTCCTTCCATAAAAAATGTTTTAAACACTTCAACCTTAATTAGAATTAATTCTTTCTGTGAGTTGCATGTACTATAAAAATATATAAACATGCCAAAAAAAAGTAGACACATGTCTGAGGTATTTGTTGCAGAATATTAAAAGAAAAAAGTGGGAAATTGTTATCAAGAGTCTCCATGGTGATAAAGAGGGCACATTCTGCATGGAGCACTGGGTGTTACACGCAGACAATGAATCATGGAACACTACATCAAAAACTAATGATGTAATGTATGGTGATTAACATAACATAATGAAAAAAAAAAGTCTCCATGGTGAAAATGTTTTTAAAAAGAAAATCAGGGGCACCTGGGTGGCTCAGTCATTAAGTGTTCCCCTTTGGCTCAGGTCATGATCCCAGGGCCCTGGGATTGAGCCCTGCATCAGGCTCCCTGCTCAGCAGGAAGCCTGCTTCTCCCTCTCCCACTCCTCCTGCTTGTATTCCCTCTCTCACTGCCTCTCTCTCTCTGACAAATAAATAAATAAAATCTTAAAAAAAAAGAAAAGAAAAAGAAAACCATATTTAAATTCAAGGAGAAAAATGAACTAAAAATAATTAACATAAGTAATTTTAAAGATTGTTATGTAATTTACATAATTTGCATATGTGCAAATGAATTCTGACTCCATGTGTTTGGAAATCATCCACACACTTGCTCTGAAGAGAAATAAGCTGTAGGCATCTGGAGAGACATTGCCTGGGATGTGAGCACCTAGTTCTCAGGGAAGTGCTGTGATGTATGAGGGGTTGGTAACTACTCATGTAGTAGCTGTAATAAGACAGAGCAGAGGTCTGTGACTTAATCACTGTGTACAATGAATAGTCCTGGGTGTGATGGACAGCCTGGTCCCCTAGTTAGCAATGCTGTATTGTACCCTTGACGAGTGCTGAGACAGTAGCTCTCAAGTGTTCTCACCACACACACAAGCACTGTGAGGTGAGGGGTGTGTTAATAACTTGATTGTGCTAATCACTTCACAATACAAATGTGTATCAAATCATCACATTATTTACCTTAAAGTCATGCAGTTTTACTTGAGATATAAATCTCAATTAGCTGGAAAAGATCAAAGAATGTGATAATTCTATCAGAGGATAATAGTGATGATCACCAAGATGTGTGTTTTGCTAGATATCCCTACTTTATAAAAACTGCCCAACTCATTCAAACACCTAATTTAGGTATAATATAAATATTAAAATATTTAATTGTGGCCATTCTTATTAAAACAAATATAATACATGCTTTTCAGAGCCAATGGATAAAATATATAAAAATATAAAAAATGAGGGGGGAAAAGATGGTGGAGGAGTAGGGGCCCTATTCCAACCGGTCCCCTGAATTGAGCTGGATATCTACCAGACCGCTCTGAACACTCATGAAATCAGCCTGAGATGTAAGAAGATAGGAGCTGGAGTTCTACAAACAATATCCTAGGCAGTTGGTTTCGAGGTACGAAGTGGGAAGCAGTGATTCTGCAGGCAGGTATCAGAGGATAAACAGAAGGGAGCCTGGCCATGGGGATCCTACACTGCCGGTGAGCCATAGCCTTCTGTGCTAGGGATGGGGCACAGGCTCGCATACAGGTAGCGGCAGGAAAAGGACTTTAGGGCAGTCCCCCAGAGGGAAACCCAGAGCAGCGGGGCCACGCCTGCGAACTGGGGGAAGCTGGCGGTTTTAGAAACACAAAGGGGAAAGACGTGCCCCAACCTGGATGCAAGGACTGGGAGTGCTGCTGAGGGGTGCACAACCCAGGATGCTGCAGTTTATAGCAGCACAGACAGAAACGGAGATAGTGTGGCCTGGAGAGCTCACTGAAGAACAGACTGCGATCTCTCTGCTCTGAGGCAGAGGGCTGGAAACAGTCTCTTCTGCTCTGAATCTCAGAAGAGACACGGAAAGCCACCAGGGAAAGCTGCCAGAGAACAAAAGCCCCCCAAAACCGGTTTTCACTGAGCCTATCCCCCACCACAGGGGTCAGGGCAACTCTGCCCAAACAGGGTTGCCTGAGTAACAGCACAGCAGGCACCCGACCCCCCCCCCCCACAGAAGACAGAATGGGAGAACAAGAGGCCAACAACCCTAAGGTCCCTAGAAAACAGGTGCATCTTGCTTGGGTTCTGGTCAATAAATTGGACTCTATACATTTCCTCAACCACCCATCAACAGAATGACTAGGAGGACGAACTCCCAAAATAGGAAAGACACAGGGATTA
>NW_027695717.1:0-352 GCF_054177405.1 Leptonychotes weddellii | reverse complement strand
GTGTTTGTATGTGTAATTTAACACTGTAAATATCAGCATAGAGAGTGAGCTGTTCAATGGCACAGTCTGTATCTCATTAATCATTTATATCTTAGCACCTTGAAGAGTACCAGCTCATAGTTGGAATTCAATAAATGCTTTCATTTTAATGAGTAAATAAGTGAATGGATAAAAGAATGAATGACTTTGTACTGTTAGAGTTTTCCCCTTGGTTTGTGGCTAGTAACTTAACATTTCGATTGTCTTCCCAACATTCGTTCCACCCTCCCTGATCGGAAACATCAGTAATGCATTTGGTGCAGATTGGGGCCATTCCAGCTTTAGGGATCATTCTTGACTGCTCTAGGCCTGT
>NW_027695716.1:0-352 GCF_054177405.1 Leptonychotes weddellii | reverse complement strand
TTCATCCCCTCCTTGGACTTTTTCCTTCCCTCTGCCCTCACCCCTGCTGATCGCCACTGAAATGTGCTTCTGACTCCTTCCTCACTCTCTATTGTGGAAGGTACTGGAGTCCCCAGGTCGCCGCCCGCCTCGACCATCCCTGGAGCGTTTCTGAACTTTCCGCCTCCCCTGCTGCCCCAGATCCTCACCCCCCACGTGGCTTTCCTGCTTGGCTCTCAGGCTTCTGACAAGGGAGGAGCCACCTGCACCTCATTCCTTCTCCTTCAGCTGGACTCACGGCTGCTCAGCAACACCATTCACCTCTTACATCCCTGACTGACTCTCCACTCCACCTATAGACCTCCTCTGACCC
>NW_027695715.1:0-352 GCF_054177405.1 Leptonychotes weddellii | reverse complement strand
GAAATTCTGTGTCCAATATCAAGGGTCTATATCTCTTAATCTATAGATACAAATACATGATTTTCATACCTACTTACGTTTGTGAGTACTGTCATTAACCTTCTCCAAGCTGCTTATCGCATAACATCCTGTCTTTTACCGTGAGAAAATTCTGAAAGAGAAATGAGAGAATACAAAGATTCAAAGTCTGAGCATACCAAGAACTCTCCAAAGTTCATAGTCTTCAGCAGTATAGTTATATTATTTATTTAATGGAATAATAGAATCTGAGGGAGCTAGGGAATCTCCACAAAGGAAATAATCCTGAGGATGAAAGAATAAGGCCATCTTTGTCATTGTCACCCTTCTTCTG
>NW_027695714.1:0-352 GCF_054177405.1 Leptonychotes weddellii | reverse complement strand
TTTTTGGTAGGGATCTATCATCAGCTTCAAATCACTGCATTAAAAGATCTGTCAGGGTGCCTGGGTGGCTCAAGAGTTGACTCTTGATCTCAGCTCGGGTCTTGATCTCAGGATCGTGGGTTCAGGCCCTGCGTTGGCATGGAGCCTACTTAAAAGATCTGTCTTTTTCAATAAATTTAATCCTTTTCTGAATTTGAGAGACACTGCCTTTCTCTGCCCCAAGTAATTAAATATGCTTTTCTCTAATGGTGACTTTAAATCCACCAAACAGGGTACCAGATATCATATTCTGGAAGGTCATTCCTTTACTCCTAGATGTTCATTTCAGCACTAGGATTTTCTCAATTCTTGT
>NW_027695713.1:0-352 GCF_054177405.1 Leptonychotes weddellii | reverse complement strand
TCTTTCTTTCTTTCTTTTTTTCTATTGAGAGAATATGTGAGTGGGAGGTTGGGGGTGGGGAGGGGCAGAGGGAGAAAGAGAATCTTATTCAGGCTCTGGGCTCGATCTCAGGACTCTGAGTCCATGACCGGACCTGAAACTAAGAGTCAGTTCCTCAACCAACTAAGCCACCCACGTGCCCCTGTTTGAGCATTTTAGATCATAGTGGAAGATCAAAAGTTTTATCACATCTCTTTAAACCAAATAAAATAGTACATAAACGTTGTAAGTGCTCAGAGGGACAGCTACAGACATTTCTGAAACATAACAAAGGAAGGATATCAGAAAAGGTGTTCCTCATTTAATTCTTAGA
>NW_027695712.1:0-352 GCF_054177405.1 Leptonychotes weddellii | reverse complement strand
GTCATGATCCCAGAGTCCTGGGATTGAGTCCCGCATCAGGCTCCCTGCTCCTTGGGAGCCTGCTTCTCCCTCTGCCTCTCTCTCTGTCTGTCATGAATAAATAAAATCTTTAAAAAAAAAAAAAGTGGCTCTTTAAAAGGTCCACCTCTATTTAAAAAAAAAAAAAATGCAAATGATTTGTGTATATAGATTTCATATCCAGCAACTACTGAATTCACTGATTAGATCCAACAGTTTTTATTTGAGTCTTTTGGATTTTCTTTTTCTTTTTTTTTTTCCTTTTTTAAAAACTATTTATTTATTTGTCAGAGGTAGAGAGAGAGCACAAGCAGGGGGAGCAGCAGGCAGAGGG
>NW_027695711.1:0-352 GCF_054177405.1 Leptonychotes weddellii | reverse complement strand
GTAAGGAATCTCTTCCCCCTAACTGCCCTTAAGATGGTTTCCTTGGTTCTAAGATGTGCAAGTTTTATTATTACATGCTGGGGTGTTGACCTGTTTTCCTTGATCTTGGGAGGGGTCCTCTCTGCCTCTAGGACATGAATGCTTGTTTCATTTCCCAGATTAGGGACGTTTCAGCTATGATTTACTCAAATATATCTTCTCGTCTTCTCTCTCTCTCTCCACCCCCTCCAGGATCCCAATAATTCTGACATTGGAATGTTTCATGGCATCACTTATTTTTCTAATTCTGTTTTCATGGATTTTAAGCTGTTTGTTCTAGGCCTCCTACTGTTCCTTCTTTTCTATCAGTTTG
>NW_027695710.1:0-352 GCF_054177405.1 Leptonychotes weddellii | reverse complement strand
TTTTCAGCTAATACGCTTTCTTAGTTTTTTATGATCGTGATGCTTTCCCATAGGAACAGGAATCTGGAAGAAAGGAAAACAATCCTAGAAGCAGAAAAGAAGTATGAGATCACTCATAGATGGTGTTACCAAGTCATTTGGACAGATCGCTTTCTAGATGTTCTAAGTGTCCAAATTCTGTCTCATTGCCTCATTCAATATTTCTCTGAAGGGAAGCAATAGACATTAGATATAACTTGTTATGTGACCCCAGCTTATTAACTCAACCCCTTTCAGCCTTCACGTCTCCCTTAGTTAGAAGTGCTCAAGCCATAGGTACGTGAAAAAATATCTCAAAATGGGAGTTACATGC
>NW_027695709.1:0-352 GCF_054177405.1 Leptonychotes weddellii | reverse complement strand
TCGTGGGGGAGGTGGCTTTTGAGCCGAATCTTGAAAGGTGAATAGAGGTCCTTCAAGCAAAGGAAACAGGATACGCAAAGGACTCCAAACAACCTGCTATTTCCTGGGCACTGCATGTAGTTGAGTGTGGCTAGTACTGAGGGTCCTTGTCAGGGACTGGTGAAATAGAAGGCTTGTCGGGGTATGAAGGGGCTGATTGGCCTTTAATACCAGATATTGTTAATGACCACTACAACCACTTAACTTTGGGTCACCTACTGGGTGCACAGCCCTTGACTCACTGTGTCTTATACAGTGCTCCCCACAATCCTGTGAGTTTTGCACCTAATTAGAATGAAGAACAAAGGTCTGG
>NW_027695708.1:0-352 GCF_054177405.1 Leptonychotes weddellii | reverse complement strand
TTGATGGGGGAGGGTAAAAGTTGCCTAGCAAGAAGAGAAAGCAGGATGGGATATGTTGCTGCAGGCTTGTATTAGGATCCTCCAGAGAAACAGAACCTACAGGTGTACACACGCATACATACACACACAGGTATACACATACATGTATATGTATGTATGTGATTCAAGAACTGGCACATACGATTACGGAAGCTGAGAAGTCCCAACACCTGCAGTCAGCAGGAGAGTCAATGGTATAAGTTCTAGTTCAAGGGCAGGAGAAGACTGATGTCCCAGCTCAAGCAGGCAGGCAAAATTCCTTCTTTTTCAGCCTTTTTGTTCTATTCGGGCTTTCAGTGGATGAGGGCCACCC
>NW_027695707.1:0-6625 GCF_054177405.1 Leptonychotes weddellii | reverse complement strand
CGAACCATGAGAGACTGTGGACTCTGAGAAACAAACTGAGGATTCTAGAGGGGAGGGGGTGGGGGGATGGGTTAGCCTGGTGATGGGTATTAAAGAGTGATTAACATAACATAATGGTGATTAACATAACATAAAATACATAAATAACATAAATAAAAATAAAATAATAAAAATAAAAATAAATTAAAAAAAAAAAAAAAGAAGCCAGGGAGTTTTGAGCTGTGGATGAGATCCTCTGTTTCACTCAAAAGCCACTGTCCCCTCTGCTTTACTTCCATCCCCCAAGGAGACAATTTCCCCTCACTTGCCCAGAACCTGCTTCTGTCCTAGGACCCAAAGTGCCCTAGCAAGTTTCCCTGACAAAAATCTTGTAGCTACATGGCCACTGATGGCTTGTTACTGTTTCTCCTTCCTTCTCTCCTGTGGAAATTTATGAGCCTTATACCTCCTCTGCTAAGGGCAGCTTTCTGAGTCCTCCCTGGAAATCACCACCCTGAGTTGACCAAAGAAGACTACAACAGACTTTCCAAGACACATCCTCATGGCTCCCACTTCTCTGTAAATACAACATCCCCACTGATATTGTTCCTTGATCTTTGTCATCATGGATCATGACTAATTCAGTTTCACAGTCCCAGCCACATCACCCTATTGTGCTCTGGATACTTCTAGGAGCTGGAGAAACAGCAGCAAATATAAAGTCCATTTCCACACAGAGTTTACAGTCTATGTGCATCTATATAGTGACTCTCAATCAGGAAAGGGTGAGAGGACCTTTGTAGTTTGAAGAAATAATTGAAATAAAATATTTGGTTTTTAGTCACACTATTTTATTTTAAAATACGAAATAACTTTAAAGGAGGGCATGCTTTGTGTACACCAAGAGAAAATAGACTTTAAAAGGCTAAAAACAGTAGAACAGAGGACTTCAGAAGTAATACCCTTATTTTTGTTATGTAAACTGAAATCATAACTCTAAAGCAGGAATTTCAAATGATAAAACAGGGGAACTGCCATAAAACCCCCTAGGGGAGATGACTTCAGGGCAAGCAGAATCTCCTCAGATCACTCACTAACTACTCCTCATATGCAAGGTCTGGCCCCATTCAAACATAGGACTTTGTATACCCCCGACTCAGTGGTTTACATCTTCTATTCTTACTGTTGTTGCTTTGAGGTACTTCCCTAGCCAAGACCATTAGACATTCCTATGAAGTTATATTTTGCCTCTTCGCTTTATTAAAAACTAATTATAAGGGCAGGGCAATCTAGACACCTGGCTCTTTTATACTTCTCCTTCAAAGCACACAGCACATGGGGAAGGGGTGGGGGGATGGGTTAGCCCAGTGATGGGTATTAAAGAGGGCACGTATTGCATGGAGTACTGGGTGTTATATACAAACAATTAATCATGGAACACTACATCAAAAACTAATGATGTACTGTATGGTGACTAACATAACATAATAAAATAAAAATAAATAAATAAAATAACATATTGTTCTCACAGAAAAAAAAAAAAGTACACAGCACAGTGCAGGTCACACACCAGAGCCTCAAAATTATTGATCAATTCATTTTCTCATCTTCTACTTGTCAAGTGTCTATAGGCCTGTGTGTGTGATATATCATATAACGTACATATATAACATATCAATTATACATGTATATATAAATATATATTTATATGTATGTACACATCTATATAAATATATCTTATACTAGGTAACTGCTTATTTTTATCAGCATAAGATTCTTTTTCATCAGAGCTAAAATTCACCTTTAGCTTCTAACATTGCTCATGGCCATTATCCCAACAGATTTTTGTGCCTTGATTTTTTTTTCATTATGGAGCAAGATTAATTCAGAATCACAGTCATATCTACACCTTCCAGGACAAAAGGACAATGCTCAGACCATTGTTTCTCTACAGTGACAGGGTGTTTTCTGGACATTGACTCCCAATGTTTCTTTCTTTCATCCTTCAGAAACAAAACATTGTCAAGGAAAACTTCCCAGTCTCTAAAATCCCTGGAAGGAGTTGAGGTGGAGGTGGTGAAGGGGGAGCCACTGACCCACCTTCAGATGGGTAGTTGTGGAGAACCACCCTCTCCATGCTGACATTGATGCTGCCTTCTCAATGCTTCCCCCACCAGGGTTCCCTGGGCCCAGGAGCACAAGTGTCCCCCAGCTTACTCCCTGGAGAACTAAGCCCAAGAGGAAAGCAATCCAAAAAGTTAAAGACCAGATTGATGCCTGAGAAAGAGATTTAAACTGGGATATTTTTAATCTTTTAGCTGTTGGATATGGAAAACATACATTCCACTCTCTCCAAGAACAGGTGAAGGCATTTCATAAGCAAATGTTCAGCTGGGTGGCTTTAGGTTGAGTTTCCCACCCCTTCTATCCCTTCTTGTCCCTCCCCATCTTTTTGGCAGTAAATTCCTAGCATTTATTGTTCTCTACGACTCATACTTTCTATCAGTATTTATTGAGGAACCCACAACTGCTCTGTGCTTGCTGCTGTGTGACTATAAAAGACGTTAACCAATGATATGGTCTCAGAATTGCTTACATTCTAGATGGAAAACAAAAACAAGTAAGAAACATATACTGAATCTGTGTAATGATGATTCAAAAGAGCCCGGGAGTATTGGTTGAAAGGCATTGTGGATGACAGAGACCTAAGCTGAACTTGGAAGGGTCTACTGCATTTGTTTACAGGAATGGCTCAAAGGCCATTCCCAGTGAGGTAAGAGCAATATGAGTGGGAAGGTCAGTGAACAGACTTGTCTGATTCCATCAGAAGTTACAGCATCAGTGTTCATGTGTGTGTGTGCCTAATTTGTATTGCCTGCATATTATTCTTCTTTATTCCTCTCTCTCAAGGGTAGGTGAATGGAAGCACACAACGCAGAATGATTCACAACTTGTCAAGGAGGACTTGGCATAATTCAACACAGGGAGATATCCCAAACCAGTACTATCACTGCCCCAGAGAAAAATCACTGATACTCCTCAAAGTGAGAGATAAATGGAACCAGAAGTGGATGTCACTCTACCCACAAAGCAACAAGAGGAAAATCTCAAGATGCTATTATTTCTTCTTCTCTCCTCTCTTTCCCCCACCTTCACTGGAGATGTTTGCTCTTTCAGCTCTTGGTTTCTGCTTTTGTATACCATCTATTCCTACAGCATTTCAATGAATATGCATAAACTCTGAATCATAAGACTAAAATGAGCACCATTCCAAGAACCCTAAATGTACCATGGAGATTCACAGTCAGGATATGTAGGCTGGCTGAAAGTGAGGACTGGGGTTCTTTTGTGATCCTGTTTAACACCTACAGCTTCTCACCTTAATAATGGACTATTGTGCTTCTCCGGGCTCCATGACTCACCAGTCCTTGCGTACAGATACTTGGAGATTTTTCATTTGTAAGGGATTTTTTAATGGGGGGGAGAGCGGGGGGGTGTCTGGAAATGAGACAATAAGGAACTTCTAAAGCTATATAGTTTTCTGAAGGAGAAAGCAGTTGCCCCTTAAATATTTTATTCCAAATTTGGCTGACGGCAGCAACACACTGATTTGAGCCACTTTGTTTTGCTAGTAAATGATGGCAGGATCAGCTGTGGCTTATGCCTCCCTCACTATAATCAGTTCTAGGCTGAGAGAGGAGGAATTATGCTTGACAGGTAATTAAGAAAATTGACAGGAAATAGCATTTGGCCTCTTTGAAGGTGAACTACAGTTTGTAAAAGATAATCTAAATGTAATTTACCAAAACCCCAGATGGCAAATCTATGAGCAGTATCTCCTCTGTGTTAGGTTTATATTAAATTAATCTTTCCGTACCGTTTACTGTTTTTTAAATTTTAATTTTAACATGGAAAGAAAGGACTAAAACTTTGCACAGGCAGAATTTGGAATACAGCAGTTTCTGGGTCACTGCTGAATAAAAGATGTAGAAACATTGGGAACGCAGACTGCCCGGGGTTGGAACTGAGACTGGATTGACCAATGTCAAAAGAATGAGTGTTCATTCATGACGTTGAAGAATGAAGGATGAAAGCAACATATACTAAGATTTCAGCAGTAAGGAATAAAATTGTTTTAGAAACCCACCTTCTTGTCAAGTAAGGGGAAAAGAAACAAACTATTGATCCTATCTGCAAACCCCTATGGGAAATTGTTAATGCCTTTACCACTGTTGGGTAAAGAAAGGTACTTCATTCTCCTATATGTGAAAAGAGATACTTCTCAAAAGTTTGGTCTCCATATAAGTGCTGGGGCAATATGGCTCATATCTTCTGGAAAGGTATCAATTTCAAATATTCTAATTGGGTCCAGGTTAGAAGTGGAAGGAGTTGTCCAGGAAGCATGCTCATTGATAACCAGTCTTCCCCCACTCTCCTCAGGCACAACCTAGATCTCCCTTTTGTTATGACCTGCTTTCCTTCAATTGAAATGGCTTTTTGCCTCATGCAATGTCCAGGAGCAACTCATAGTTTAAGGTTCTTGGAAGTTAAGGACAGAGATCATCTCTGCACTGCCTTTGTTTGCTTGGGTATGCAAAGACAGGAAAGGAGAATTACCATCATTATTCCTAAGACCTTTGGATGTTATTCCTAACAAATAAGGAAGAAAGGAAAACCTAACATCTCAGACTTTTTCTCTGTCCATTCCACAAATTTTATGCTAAACCCAATGACTTAACATTATGCTCCTAACCTAGGAGAAATTACCTGTTGTAACCAAGAGGACAGCTACACATTATAAAAGACATGCTTTACAAAACCCAAATTTTTCTTCCTTATGACAGCTTTGTGGGGAAGCCAGATGCCAGCAGGATTTTGGAGGTGGCTTTCCAGGTTTTCACTTATACATCACTCTTTGGGAACAGTTAAGTAGAGTAACAGTTCTCCATTTTAATGATCTGATGATGGGAGCCATCCATTTGTCACCGTTCCTTTTGTTCTATTAAGAAGATAAAGGAGCATAGGATGCTAAGACCAAGTCTATCACACAATCAGCCTCAAGGGACCACCTCTCCAAATCCCTTACATCCTTACAAAAAAGCAAATAGGTCTGCAGAAAAAAAGAAAGAAGCAAACTCAAAGCATTTCCTCTCCATCTTGTCTACCTCATGAAAGGTCTATGTCACATTCTCTGTACTTCTGTTGGCCATGCCCAGACTTTCCTTATAAATAGGTGGCATATAAGATTTCCTTATCTCAAGAATGTGATACCATATTATCAAATGTGATTGTACCATTTAAGCTTCCTTTCTTTGAGAAGGTTCAGAGGTTCAATGAGAACCTCTGAAAGAGTTCTCTATTAAAACTTAGAGCCCCCCCCACCCCCAGGATAGGTGACATCTTAAATTAACTATCAGCTATTACCTTAAATATCAGTTAACACATCATCAGGGAAAGACAACCTAAAGTAAGAGACTGTGACTAAGTGAAAGGTGTTAGAAAGTGAAGAAAGTACCTTGGAGGAGAGTAAAGGAGTCTAGAGGAGACAAAAGGCCCTAACAAAGGGCATGGGAGAAGATTTTGCCTATTTGATGAAGAGGAGTAACTCAGAGCTGGACAACTGTAAAATGGTAACAATGTTTGTTTGTTTGTTTTAAAGATTTTACTTATTTGTCAGAGAGAGAGAGTGTGCATGCACACAAGCACAAACCAGGGAAGCAGCAAAGGGAGAGGGAGAAGCAGACTCCCCACTGGGCAAGGAGCAGGATGTGGGACTCGATCCCAGGACCCTGGAATCATGACCTGAGCCAAAGGCAGACACTCAACCGACTGAGCCACCCAGGCATCCCTAAATGGTGACAATGCTAACAGCACTTATCTTACAGAATCCTTATGAAGGAATGGGATAATGCATATTTTAAGCACTTTGAATTGTAAAATGCTATACTATATTGGCTTATTTATGTTTAATTCTATGACTAGCCCTTGCTCTGCCACTTAGAATTATTTTACCTTTTATTGCTAGCCTTTAACTCTTTGGAGAAAAGATGTGTAAATCTAAGGACTTATGGTTTATATAGTCAAAGGAATAATTATAGGACATAATCCTTTGGACTAAATTTTAATCTAATTGTTATCAGCTTGGGATATACGATGATAAAACATTTAACTATTTCTCATGTAGACATTTTATTTTTCTAATTAAATGGCTGGGGAAATGGTGGATTGTTCTATTTGGAATATTTTCATCAACTATCAGAAAACAGAATTCAACTCAGATCTTAAAAAATGAAGAATCTTCAACAAAGGACTACTTTTAGAGGTACAGGAAGTTAAGAGAACCAATGAGTCTTGTTGAGGCACCTAGTGCCTAGTACAAGCAGGAAGCCTCTATACCAATACTGGACTGAGAGAGCAAGTCAAGCTGGAGGAGAGCAGGAGCTATGGTCATGGAGGGGTGTAAGCCACTGCCAAAGATATGCAGTTAAAGCAAAGCAGTGAAGGTCCCAGAGTAATAAATTTCTTGACCCCATATATATATATATATACAATGGAATATTATGCAGCCGTCAAAAGGAATGAGATCTTGCCATTTGCAACGACGTGGATGGAACTGGAGGGTATTATGTTGAGTGAAATAAGTCAA
>NW_027695706.1:0-352 GCF_054177405.1 Leptonychotes weddellii | reverse complement strand
TCTTGGGAGGGGTCCTCTCTGCCTCTAGGACTCAAATGTTTGTTTCATTCCCCAGATTAAGGAAGTTCTCAGGTATGATTTGCTCAAATACATCTTCTAGTCCTCTCTCTCTCTCCACTCCCTCCGGGATTTCAATCATTCTGACATTGGAACGCTTCATGGCATCACTTATTTCTCTGATTCTATTTTCATGGATTCTGAGTTCTTTTTTCCTGGCCTCGTCTTTTCCCTTTTTATCTATTATATTGTCTTCCAGGTCGCTTATTCGTTCTTCTGCTTCAGTTACCCTAGCTGCTAGATTATCTAGATTGGATTGGATCTCATTGATAGCATTTTTAAGTTCTGCCAATTC
>NW_027695705.1:0-352 GCF_054177405.1 Leptonychotes weddellii | reverse complement strand
GGCGCTACACTAGATTGAGAAACACTGCTCTGTTTTCCAAGATTAGGTACTTCAGGAACAGATACAGATGGGAGAACTTGTCACCTGGTCTATTCTAAAGACAAGATCGACTCCTCCGCTATTAAAATCAGCTGGCTGAAAGCTAAAAGGTCAAGTTCATTTCCCCCCTCCTCTTCATTAGAGCATCTATGACTCTCCTCCTATAGTGAAGCCTCCACTTGGCCCAGAAGTGTCAGAAGTGGGCTCCTGCCTCCTGGTGCAGAGAAGGGCAGGCAACATATGACAAGGAGTAAGGTGGTGCGTCAGGAAGGGCAAGGGGTTTCCGGTCACACCACCTCTTCTCAAGCCCAGG
>NW_027695704.1:0-352 GCF_054177405.1 Leptonychotes weddellii | reverse complement strand
CTTATTAAACTGGTCAGTACACTTCTCTTGTGTTTTTTGAAGAAGTTAGAAAGAATTGTGACTTCTCTGTGGATTTATGAAGGGAAAAGAAGTGGGGAGGTGAGGACAACTTCCTTCCATTTTGTAATATTTATTCAGAAAAACCTATGTTATCTCTATGTATGGAAGTAGTTTATCAATTCTTTAGGAAAAGAACACTGTAAAAGAGTAACAGTTACTTCTTGAGACTTTAAAACTGGTCACCTGATAAGAAAAGAGTGAAGATGGCAGGCATCCATTCAAGATTTACCTTATAGGGATCATCCAGGAATTGTAAGACCATAAGGGTATTGTCGCTGAATTCCTAATAAAT
>NW_027695703.1:0-352 GCF_054177405.1 Leptonychotes weddellii | reverse complement strand
TATTTCATGTAAGTGGAATTATACACAATTTGGCCTTTTGTGGCTGGCTTATTTCCCTTAACTTAATACCTTCAAGATTCACCCACTTTGGAGCATGTCTCAGAATTTCATTCCTTTCACGGCCGAATATTCCATTATACGTATATCTACCACATTTTGTTTATCCGCTCATCCGTTAAGGAACATTCAGGTGTTTCCCTTTTGGCTACTGTGCAAATGCAGCTGTGAACACGGGTGTCCAAACACCTGTTTGAGTCCCTGCTTTCAAGTCTTCTGTGTGTATATCCAGAAGTGGAATTGCTGGACTGGATGGTAACTCTGATTCATCTGTCTGAGGAACTTCCATTCCATC
>NW_027695702.1:0-352 GCF_054177405.1 Leptonychotes weddellii | reverse complement strand
GGTCCATACCCTAATCCCATCCCTTGACAACCCACCATTCCAATGGCACTGGGAAGCATGGAAAGCTAAAGCCAAGACAAATCTCACCTAATAGGTAAAGAGAAGGGGGTTGTTCCTAAGACGTAGAGCCACGACTCCAGAACAATGGAGCCTCTATGTAAGAAGAAAGTCCAAGTTTGGCTTCCCACAGCAGCCGTATGAACCAAAAGAGGATGTATTCAAAAGTCAAATATGTACTCAAGAGCCAGGAACTTACTACCACCATTCGACCCGCAGGAGGCTTCCCTTGTCTGTATGTGATATAATAATGCCTTTACCCTTCCCCACATTTGAGCTCCTCCTCTTCCTGTGT
>NW_027695701.1:0-352 GCF_054177405.1 Leptonychotes weddellii | reverse complement strand
TTTTTAAAGATTTTATTTATTTATTTGAGACAGAGAGAATGAGAGAGAGAGAGAGAGCACATGAGAGGGGGGAGGGTCAGAGGGAGAAGCAGGCTCCCTGCCGAGCAGAGAGCCCGATGCGGGACTCGATCCAGGGACTCCAGGATCATGACCTGAGCCGAAGGCAGTCGCTTAACCAACTGAGCCACCCAGGCGCCCAAAATTTCTTTACCTTTTATACCCAGGTTTCTGAACACTCATCTGTTGTTGTTGTTGTTGTTGTTTTCCTGCCCATCTGTTCACCTGGATCTAGCTCTGCCTAAAGTCCAAATCTGGACTTTTTTTTTTTTTTTTAGTATATGAGCCATTATAT
>NW_027695700.1:0-352 GCF_054177405.1 Leptonychotes weddellii | reverse complement strand
GTTTTTGGTTTAAAGGCTTTGCTTACTGAGGTATTGGGTGGTGGGAGGAGAGGGAGAGAGAGGGAGGGGCTCAGCAGTCAGCGGGGCAGCCGCCCCCACTCCTTGGGTGATGTTCCCTGGCCAAGTGTCCTCCCCAGGCCTGGCCCTACACAGGGCCTGGGGATCAGAGGCAGGTGTGACCCAGGGTGGCTGCGGGGGGCCTCACAGCCCAGGCCTGATGGGGGGATGGAGAAACGGTCAGGCAGATGCTTGGGAGACACACAGGAGTGTGCAGGAGGGGCCCCTAACTTGGGAGGGGTGGGAGGGACGGGGAGAGTCGATATCACACAAAGGACTGGGTTCAAATCCCAGC
>NW_027695699.1:0-352 GCF_054177405.1 Leptonychotes weddellii | reverse complement strand
CATTGAAGGTATAGATTGCTCTGGGCAGCATAGACATTTTAACAATAACATTTAACAATGTTTATTCTTCCGATCCATGAGCATGGAATGTTTTTCCATCTTTTTGTGTCTTCTTCAATTTCTTTCATGAGTGTTCTATAGTTCCTAGAGTATAGATCCTTTACCCCTATTCCGAGGTAGCTTATGGTTTTTGGTGCTATTGTAAAGGAATTGATTCTCCAAATTCTCTTTCTACAGTTGCATTGTTAGTGTATGAGAAAGCAACTGATTCTGTACGTTGATTTTGTATCCTGCCACATTACTGAATTGCTGTATGAATTCTAGTAATTTGGGGGTGGAGTCTTTCGGATAT
>NW_027695698.1:0-352 GCF_054177405.1 Leptonychotes weddellii | reverse complement strand
TCCGAAGACGTGTCTGGTAAGAAGTTGCTGTGGCCGAGATCAAAGAGGTTGCTGCCTGTGTTCTCCTCTGGGATTTTGATGGTTTTCCTGTCTCACATTGAGGTCTTTCAGCCATTTTGAATTTATTTTTGTGTATGGTGTAAGAAAGTGGTCCAGGTTCTTTCTTCTGCATGTGGCCGTCCAGTTTTCCCAACACCATTTGTTGAAGAGACTGTCTTTCTTCCACTGGATATTCTTTTCTGCTTTGTCAAAGATTAATTGACCATATAGTTGTGGGTCCATTTCTGGGTTCTCTATTCTGATCCATTGATCTACGTGTCTGTTTTTGTGCCAGGACCATACTGTCTTAATG
>NW_027695697.1:0-352 GCF_054177405.1 Leptonychotes weddellii | reverse complement strand
TTTTTCAAATTTGGCCTGTTATTAAGTAGTAGTTAAAAATTTTCCACCCTGGCCAGCTACCAAGGTAGGGTGCTGATTCTGGGACTTGGTGGGCGGCGGGGGGAAGGAGCCAATTGTGTCCATGAATATCCATGAGAGAATTCATGGGACAAGTAGTAGCTCACATGTCCCTGGATTTAACAATGGTTTTCAGCTTCTCCGACTCAAATGCCCTATTCCTGGCTTGTATAGATCTTAGATTCTCAATGTTAAGATGTCTCAAAATCACATGGTGAGGTAAAGTACCAGCTTCATAGATTTCAGTTTAGAATGGCCAGTTTCAGAGTGTTGTTGGAGTGGGGGGTGGGGTGGG
>NW_027695696.1:0-6625 GCF_054177405.1 Leptonychotes weddellii | reverse complement strand
GGGATGGGGTGGCTGGGTGATAGACACTGGGGAGGGTATGTGTTATGGTGAGCACTGTGTATTGTGTAAGACTGTTGAATCACAGACCTGTACCTCTGAAACAAATAATACATTATATGTTAAAAATAAAAAAAGCAGAAGATAGTAGGAAGGGAAAAATGAAGGGGGGAAATCGGAGGGGGATACGAACCATGAGAGACTATGGACTCTGAGAAACAAACTGAGGGTTCTAGAGGGGAAGGGGTGGGGGGATGGGTTAGCCTGGTGATGGGTATTAAAGAGGGCACGTTCTGAATGGAGCACTGGGTGTTACACGCAAACAATGAATCATGGAACACTACATCAAAAACTAATGATGTAGTGTATGGTGATTAACATAACATAATAAAAATAAATAAATAAATAGATAAATAAATAAATAAAATTACCCATCTAACACTCGTTTCTTAGGGTAGCTAGGGCCTAAAGGGGGTAAAAACATTGCCTGGGATCACACAGGTTAATGGCGGAGAAAGAACTGTAACCCATTCTTCTCAACTCCTTCTCCAAGGCTGGTTTTTTTTTAACCTTTTTCTAGCTGAGTCATGTTGATTACAATCCGCACTATGGGGGTAAAGTCAGTGGGTCATCATCCCTCCAGTGGGTGTTGGCCTGTCTTCAACAGTCGGAGGACTTATTCATCTAAGATATATAGAAAATTTATCTATGCCGGGTTATTGCTAGACAAGTTGAGGGACTAAAGAGGACTCAGACCTGATCCCTGCCCCTGAGATATTCCAAGACCTGAGAGAAGATGGTTATAAACACAGACAACTGCAAACAAACAAACAAACTAACAAAAACTAGAGATTTGTGTGTGTGTCAGGTAGTGAAGGGACTAAAGGGTGACTTTAAGGGATGTTAACGATATTAGCCTCTCCCCCCCATATAAAATCCATAAATCAATCCACATCCATATCAAATAAATTAAATGACAATGATGTTCTTTCTATGGACAATTACAGCTTCTCAATCTTTTGTAATGTGTGACTAAATTAAATCCTGAGAGACTTCCAGCTATGGCTTAATGAGAAGGTCAGCAAATGCTCCCCTCAAAAAGTAACCATCAAGCAGACAAAATTGATTTTAAAAACCCCAACTGTATTGGAAACCAAAGGAATACAACAGTCTCAGAAGTGTTTATACTTGTGTGTTTGTGTTTGTGTGTTTGTGTGTGTGTTTCTATTTTTTCCAGGTTTATTGAGAAATAATTGGCAAACATCACCATATAAATTTAAGGCATACAGCATGACTGTTTGATTTATATGTATTGTGAAATGATTATCACAATAAGTTCAGCTAATGTCCATCTTCTCATACAGATACAATAAAAAGAAAAGAAAGAAGAAAGGGATAAAGGCAAAAAAATTCTCCTTGTGCTGAGAAGTCTTAAGATTTACTCTCTTGGATTAAGGACCTAAATGTGAGACCTGAAACCATAAAAGCCCTGGAAGAGAGCACAGGCAGTAATTTCTCCAACTTCAGCCATAGAAACATTTTTTTTAGATATGTCTCTTGAGGCAAGGGAAACAAAAGCAAAAATAAGCTTTTGGGACCATATCAAAATAAAAAGCTTCTGCACAGCAAAGGAAACAATCAACAAAACTAAAAGGCAGTCTTCAGAATGGGAGAAGATATTTGCAAATGACATATCAGATAAAGGGCTAGTATCCAAAATCTATAAAGAACTTATCAAACTCAACACCCCAAAAAACACAAATAATCCAATAATATATATAATGTATATAATATATATAGTATATATGTGTAATGAAAATAAATAAAAAATAAATGGGTATTAAGGAGGGCAAATACTGCATGGAGCACTGGGTGTTATACAAAAACAATGAATCGTGGATCACTACATCAAAAAACTAATGATGGATTGTATGGTGACTAACATAACATAATAAAAAAATAAAATAAAATAAAATAAAAATTTTAAGAAATGGGCAGAACACATGAACAGACATTTCTCCAAAAAACACCATACAGGTGACCAGTAGACACATGAAAAAATCACATCACTCATCATCAGGTAAATGAAAATCAAAACTATAATGAGCTATCACCTCACATCTGTTACAATGGCTAAAATCTAAAACTCAAGAAACAACAAGTGTTGGCAAGGATGCAGAGAAATGGGAACCCTCATACACTGTTGGTGGGAATGCAATCTGATACAGTCACTGTGGAAAACAGTATGCAGGTTCCTCAAAAAAGGAAAAATAGAAGTACCATATGATCCAGTAAATGTACTACTGGATATTTACATGAAGGATATGAAAATGCTAATTTGAAAAGGTATAAGCACCCCTATGTTCACTGCGGCACTATTTACAATAGGCAAATCCTGGAAGCAGCCCAAATGTCCCCTGATAGATGAATGGGTAAAGAAGAAGTCATATATAATGCAATATTATTCAGCCCTAAAAAAGATTGAAATCTTGCCATTTGCAACACGTGGATGGAGTTAGAGAGTATAATGTTAAGTGAAATAAGTCCATCAGAGAAAGGCAAATACCATGTGATTTTACTCATATGTGGGATTTAAGAAACAAAACAAATTCAACTAGTGAACCATTGAACATCATATCAAAAACTAATGATGTACTATACCTTGGCTAATTGAATTTAAGTAACAAAAAGAAAGAAACAAAACAAATGAACAAAGTATAAAAGAAAAAGAGAGAGAGAGAGAGAGAGAGAACCAAAAAACAGACTCTTAACTATAGAGAAGAAACTGGTGGTTGTGAGAGAGGAGGTGGGGGGAGGTTGGGTAAAATAGAAGGCAGGGATTAAAGAGTACATTTATCACAATGAGCACTGGGTGATGTATGGAAGGGTTGATTCACTATATTGTACACCTGAAACTATTATAACACTCTATGTTAAGTGTACTGGAATTAAGTTATTTTTAAAAAAGTTTTCTTCTCTTAACGACTTCCCTATATATCACACAGCACTGTTAGCTATCGTCATCATGTTGTACATTATATCGTAGCACTTATTTATCGTTAACTGGAAGTTTGCACCTTTTGACCACTTTCCTCCAATTCCCCTTCACTGCACCCTCTGCCTCTGGTAACCACAAGTCTGATCTCCTTTTCTATGACGGTTTTGTTTTTTTTAGATACCACATCCAAGTGCGATCCTACAGTATCTGTCTGTCTCTGTCTGAATTATTACACTTTTTAAAAAAGATTCTATTTATTTATTTGAAAGAGAGGACACAAGCAGGGTGGAGGGGCAGAGGAAGAGAGAGAAGCAGACTCCCTGCTGAGCAGGGACCCCCCAATGTGGGGCTCCATCCCAGGACCCTGAGATCACGACCTGAGCCGAAAGCAGACGCTTAACCGACAGAGCCACCCAGGCGCCCCTGAATTATTTCACTTCGCATAATCCTTTCAAGGTCCATCCATGTTGTCACAAATGGTAAGATTTTTTCCTTTTTATGTCTGAATAATATTCATATATATAATATATAATGTGGTATGTCCATGTTACATATAGTGTGGTATATATGTATATAAATATGTGGTATAGACATATGTATAATGTGGTAAATGTGTGAGTATATATATGATATGTTTGCGTGCGTGCATGTGTGTGTGTGCGCGCATCACAACTCCTTTATTCATCCATCATAGGCACTTTCCATATCTTACCTATTGTAAATAATTCTGATATGAACATGGGGGTGCAGATATAGTCTCAAGTTAATGTTTTTATTACCTTTGGATTTTTCTCAGAAATAAATATCCACAAAATTTCTGGATCATATGGTAGTTCTATTTTTAATTTTTTGAAAATCCTCCATAATGTTCTCCATGGTGGCTGCACTAATTTACAAACCCACCAACAGTGAACAAGGGTTCCTTTTTCTCCACATCCATGCCAGCCTGTGCTATCTCTTGTCTTCTTGATGATGGCCCTTCTAATAGCTGTGAGGTGATATCTCTTTGTGGTTTCAATTTGCACTTCCCTCATGACCAATGATGCTTAACAGCATCTTTTCATGTACCCGTTGGCTTTTCATAGATCTTCTTTGGAGAAATGTCTATTCAGATACTTTGCTCATTGTTTAATTGGGTTATTTGATATTTTGCTATTGAGTTGTATGAGTTCTTCATATGTTTTGGATATTAACCCATTATTAGATATATGGTTTGCAAATGTTTTCCCCATTCTGTAGGTTGTCTTTTCACTTTGTTGAAAGCTTCTTTCACTGTGCAAAAGATTTTTAGTTTGATGTAGTCCAACTTGTTTATTTTTTGTTTTGTTGCTTCTGCTTTGGGTGTCTTATACAAAAAAGCCATTACCAAGACCCATGTCAAGGAGATTTGTTCCTCTTTCCTTATGGAAGTTACATGGCTTCAGGTCTAACATTTGAGGTCTTAATATATTTTGAGTTGATTTTTGTAAGTGGTGTAAGATATGGGTCCAATTCCATTCTTTTACATGTGACTATTCAATTATCCCAGCACCATTTAGAGACAGTCTTTCCTCCACTAAGTATGCTTGGCTCCCTTGTCAAATATTAGTTAACCATATGTGCTTGGGTTTATTTCTGGGCTCCTGATTCTGCTCCATTGGTCTATTTCTCCATTGTCATGCCAGTACCATACCGTTTTGATGACGATAGCTTTAGAATATAACTTGAAATCAGAAAGTGTGATATCTGTGGCTTTGTTCTCCTTTCTCAAGATTTTTTTGGGGGGTGGTAGTGCTATTGAGGGTCTTTTGTGGTTCTATATAAATTTTAGAGGGCCTTTTTCTACTTCTGTAAAAAAATGCATTGAAATCTTGATAGAGAGTGCAGCAAATCTATAGATGGTTTACGGTAGTATTGACATTTTTAACAATATTAACCCTTCCCATCCATGACCACAAGATCCCTTTCCATTGATTTGGGTCTTCTCCAATTACTTTCATCAGTTCCTTCTAGTTTTCAGTATGGAGATATTTCCCCTCCTTAGTTTAATTTATTTTTAAGTCTTTCATTGCTTTTGATGTAATTGTCAATGGGAGCAATTCCTTCTCCCTCTGATTAGAGGCATATTTTATTTAAAACAGGTTTGGAATTGAATCATTAAAATCAAAATCATTAATATAAATAATATTTATTGACAACTTTATGCTAAATACATGTGTGTACCTATATATATTGTTTTTACTGTCATTATCTCATTTTGCTTTATGTCATTCAAAGGAGTTGGTCATTTTATGCCCATTTTTACAGGATACTTGGCAATGTAATGTAAACTGATCTAAGTATATGCAATTAATAACTGATAGAGACATAAGTTTAACCCAGGCACTTCTGTCTCCAACAACTATGCTATTTCTTTTCTTTTTTTATTTCTATTTTATTATTGAGGTATAGTTGACATACAATGCTACGTTTCAAGTGAACAACATAACGATTTAATAATTCTCTACATTACTCAGTGCTCACCAAGATCAGTATAGTCACCATTAGTCATTATACAACACAGTTACAATATTATTGACTATATTTTCCACGCTGCAACATTCATCTCCATGACTTATTTATTATATACCTGGAAGTTTATACCTCTTAATCCCCTTCACCTATTTCACCCATACACCCACCCACTCACACTCTGTTAACCCCAAGTTTGTTGTCTATAGTTGAGTCCGGTTTTTTGCTCTGTCTCTTTTTCTCCCTTTGTTTGTTTTGTTTCTTAAATTACTCACAGGGGAAGAGAGGAAAAATTGAAACAAGACAAAACCAGAGAGGGAGACAAACCATAAGAGACTCTTAATCATAGGAAACAAAATGAGTGTTGCTGGAGCGGAGGGGGGTGGGAGGGATGGGGTAGCTGAGTGATGGACATAGGGGAGGGTATGTGCTATGGTGAGCGCTGTGAATTGTGGAAGACTGATGAATCACAGACATGCACCCCTGAAACAAATAATACATTATATGTTAATAAAAAATTTAAAAAATAAAATAAAATAAAAATAAATAAATATCAGGCATGAAAAAAATTACACATATGAGTAAAAGCATATGGTATTTGTCTCTCTCTGACTGATGTATTTCATTTAGCATTATACTCTCTAGCTCCATCCAGGTTGTAGCAAATGGCAAGATTTCATTCCTTTTTGTGGCTGAATAATAGTCTGTTGCATTTGTATACTACCACTTCATCTTTAGCCATGCATCTATCAACGGATACTTAGGTTGCTTCCATAATTTGGCTATTGTAAATAATGCTGCAATAACCATAAGGGTGCATGCATCCCTTTGAATTAGTGTTTCTGTATTTTGGGGATAAATACTCAGTAGTGCAATTACTGGATCATAGGGTAGTTCTACTTTTAATTTTGTGAGGAACATCCATACTCTCTTTCACAGTAGCTGCACCAGTTTGCATTCCCAACAAGAGTTCATGAGGGTTCCTATTTCTCTGGATCCTTGCCAACAACTGTTTTCTCTTGAGTTTTTGATCTCAGCCATTCTGACAGGGTTAAGGTGATATCTCATTGTGATTTTACTTTGCATTTCCCTGATGATGAGTAATGTTGAGTATCTTTTCGTGTGTCTGTTGGCCATCTG
>NW_027695695.1:0-352 GCF_054177405.1 Leptonychotes weddellii | reverse complement strand
TCAGGAAGGGCAAGGGGTTTCCGGTCACACCACCTCTTCTCAAGCCCAGGTACAGCCACTCCCTGGCTGTGTGGCCCTGGGCCTCACTTTCCCCATCTACACAACATGGGATAATGATGCCCACATCCTAGAGGATTGCTGAGGAGAGTAAATGGGAATAGTGCAAGCAGGAGTCCTTTGTTGCCGGTAAAGAACCCCACAAACAGCAATTATCACCACAGCTTCATGACAGATTTGCTCTTTAACAATAAGCTGTAGTGGTGATAGCTCATCCTCCTTCTTGCTGTTTTTTTGTTTGTTTGTTTTGTTTTGTTTACAACTCTAGTAACTTTGCTTCATTTTGAAGACTCTC
>NW_027695694.1:0-352 GCF_054177405.1 Leptonychotes weddellii | reverse complement strand
TTTTTTTTTTTTAAGATTTTTTATTTATTTGCGAGAGAGAGAATGAGAGACAGAGAGCATGAGAGGGAGGAGGGTCAGAGGGAGAAGCAGACTCCCCGCTGAGCGGGGAGCCCGATGCGGGACTCGATCCCGGGACTCCGGGATCATGACCCGAGCCGAAGGCAGTCGCTTAACCAACTGAGCCACCCAGGCGCCCCTCGAGTCTGTAAAATTTTCATGTAATCATTTTAACTAGGGAACATTTTGGTTCAGACTAAAATAGAAACTCGTGCATGTTTTTTATTTTGACAAAATATAGAAAATTATTTTTCTCAACCCATTCCTAAATTTCATAAAATTACATCTTCAATTG
>NW_027695693.1:0-352 GCF_054177405.1 Leptonychotes weddellii | reverse complement strand
CCACGCTGACAGGACCCGCTGCGGAGGACTGGGGACGACGTGGGGCCGCGTCCACGCTGACAGGACCCGCTGCGGAGGACTGGGGACGACGTGGGGCCGCGGCCACGCTGACAGGACCCGCTGCGGAGAATTGGGGAGGACGTGGGGCCGCGGCCACGCTGACAGGACCCGCTGCGGAGGACTGGGGACGACGTGGGTCCTTATCCACACCGCCAGGAGCCCGGCCTCCTCAGGACTGCACGTGGGAGAAGGTGAGAAGTCGCCTAAGCGGGAACTGCTGAGGGGGTGCGTGCTCACAGGACCCGGTGGAGGAAGGGCACGCGGTGTAGACGGTGGGGTTTCGGTGGCTTTG
>NW_027695692.1:0-352 GCF_054177405.1 Leptonychotes weddellii | reverse complement strand
TATGGATTTAGAATTTAGAGAAAACCACCACCACTGAATGCAAGAATAAAACACAGGAAGCACTCATTGTGAAAGGAAAGTCAAAGAGGTAGACTTTACTCTCCCTTCAACAAATGCTTCTAAAGAGTAAGCAGTACTTCTAAAGATAGCATGTTCGGCACAAACACGGCTTGCCTGTAGCAGTCAGAGCTGTCCAGAGTGTCTACTTGTATTCCATAAAAAGTAAGGAACTATACGAAGTAAAAATGAAGTGGAACCCAGGAGGAGCAAGATGGCAGAGGAGTAGGAGACCTAAATTTTGTCTGGTCCCAGGAATTCAGCTAGATAGGGATCAAACCATTCTGAACACCTA
>NW_027695691.1:0-352 GCF_054177405.1 Leptonychotes weddellii | reverse complement strand
TTTTTTCTCAAAATAAGAAATATGGTTCTGAAAATGTGAAAACCCAACCTCTAGAAGGAGGGTGGTACCCCGGTGAGCGGCATGTGGACCAGTCTGCTGTGGTGTGTAGGGGATGAACCATGTGGGTTCGAGCGTACAAGCTGATCCTTACAGTTTAGTGGCTGTGGCAGATGACTCCCCTTAACCTTTGTGACTCAGTTTCCCCATCATTTCTCATTCCTGATGGTGATGCTATCACCTGATAGGGTTGTCGTGAGGGCTGTGTAAATCAACACGCATGAAGTGCTTAGAAGAATCCCAGGCACACAGGATGTGTTGAAGAAGCGCTAGTTCTTACCATTGTCCTAATCAC
>NW_027695690.1:0-352 GCF_054177405.1 Leptonychotes weddellii | reverse complement strand
GAGCTGCCAGCTCTCTGGGTGTTGTCTTGGATCCCCCAGGAGAGAAGCTGGTGAATGTTTTCTCTTAAAATGCTCTCATTCCTGGAGGTCCCAAGAGATCCCATGAGAGTCAGCTTGGATTGTTTCCCCTGTGAGGTTCATAACGTAAAGCCCAAGCTAGTGGGTAGCAGAGTCACATAGATAAGAGACAGATCTACCGCTGTTGGAGGTGTTCAAATGTCTCCGTCAATTAGGGATGATTTTGAGGCCATACGGTCTTCTCATACTAATATCCCAGGATATACCAGCCCAGAAGACATATCTGATTACAATTTTGTCATGCTTATTTCATTCGGTTCCAATGTAGCTTTTT
>NW_027695689.1:0-352 GCF_054177405.1 Leptonychotes weddellii | reverse complement strand
GCCCACAGTCGGCTAACCCTGGCAAGGGGTCCAACCGCCGTGCACCTGCCTCCAGCCCGGCGGCAGAACAAGACTGCGAGGGTGCGGGTGTGCCCGCTGGCCTGACCAGCGTCCTAAGGCACGCTGCCAGGCACCCCCGTTGCACCGCTGATCCTTGAACGAGGTTTCTCAGCCTCGCACAAATGTCATTTTAACTAAACACTCTAGCCGTAGGGGGCTGTCTTGTCCTTTGCGGGATGTTTGGGAGGATCCGTGGCCTCCACCCACTACATCCAATAGCTCCCAGCACCACCCCAATGTCTCCTGACATTGCCAAGTGCCCCGGGGAGGGACAGGGGTGCAAAATCACCCT
>NW_027695688.1:0-352 GCF_054177405.1 Leptonychotes weddellii | reverse complement strand
CGCCTGGGTGGCTCAGTTGGTTAAGCGACTGCCTTCGGCTCAGGTCATGATCCTGGAGTCCCGGGATCGAGTCCCACATCGGGCTCCCTGCTCGGCGGGGAGTCTGCTTCTCCCTCTGACCCTCCTCCCTCTCATGCTCTCTGTCTCTCATTCTCTCTCTCTCAAATAAATAAATAAAATCTTTAAAAAAAAAAAATTAGCCCCCAGGGATGCCTGGGTGGCTCAGTTGGTTAAGCATCTGTCTTTGGCTCAGGTCATGATCTCAGAGTCCTGGGATTGAGTCCCACATCGGGCTCCTTGTTCAGCCGCTCAGCCAGAGCCTGCTTCTCCCTCTGCCTTCATCTCTCTCTCT
>NW_027695687.1:0-352 GCF_054177405.1 Leptonychotes weddellii | reverse complement strand
TATGTCTGTTTTTGTGCCAGTACCATGCTGTCTTGGTGATCACAGCTTTGTAATAATAAATTTAATTTCTTTTTTTTATTATTATTTATTTATTTGAGAGAGAGAGAAACAGCATGAGAGGGGATAGGGTCAGAGGGAGAAGCAGGCTCCCCGCCGAGCCGGGAGCCCGATGCGGGACTCAATCCCAGGACTCCAGGATCATGACCTGAGCCGAAGGCAGTTGCTTAACCAACTGAGCCACCCAGGCGCCCCAAATTTAATTTCTTATATAACAGTAAGGGACATTTGAAATTTGAAATTAGAAACACAATATCATTTACTTTAGCACCAACAAAAATGAAATACTTAGTTA
>NW_027695686.1:0-352 GCF_054177405.1 Leptonychotes weddellii | reverse complement strand
TATAATGCACATAAATTTGACAAAGTAGTTTTACTGAGGTGGAACTCCTTCCATCCCTAATGTAAGGAAGCTACATAGGTATTCTCTGACTATACGAGTGCTCAGTTTAGTAATTGCTGAAGCCCCAAAACAAGTATTCAGTTCAGGCCCTCAATTTTTTTTTTTTTTTAAAGATTTTATTTATTTATTTGAGACAGAGAGAATGAGAGAGACAGAGAGCACATGAGAGGGGGGAGGGTCAGAGGGAGAAGCAGGCTCCCTGCCGAGCAGGGAGCCCGATGCGGGACTCGATCCAGGGACTCCAGGATCATGACCTGAGCCGAAGGCAGTCGCTTAACCAACTGAGCCACCC
>NW_027695685.1:0-6626 GCF_054177405.1 Leptonychotes weddellii | reverse complement strand
GGGTTAGCCTGGTGTTGGGTATTAAAGAGGGCACGTTCTGCATGGAGCTCTGGGTGTTATGCACAAACAATGAATCATGGAACACTACATCTAAAACTAATGATGTAATGTATGGGGATTAATATAACCATAAAAAATTAAAAAAAAAAATACAAAGGTGTTACGGAGGTCCCTCTGGTCTTCTAAGGATCACCGGTACCTTCCCATCCCACTGGTTTCTGTGCAATGTCCTGTGCAATGCTGAAATAGTGAGATAGATATATCATGCTTATCACCTGACTTCCCTATATCTCCCTCCAGTTATGTCCTTCTAATTACTTGGTGCAGCTCCAGAGCTCTATCCAGTAACAAGGCTAGTGTCAGGCACTGCTTGTTGTACCCACTGGCCCTTAATCCTCCAACTGCCTTGTAAATCTCCTCCTTCACACCTTGATGCCTATGAATGGCACATTTCCTGGGGAAAAGATTTTTAGGGAGTCCCAGATACTTGCTTGAAATGGGAAGGGGAGGATGAAGTTTCAGAAGGAAAAATACAGGGAAGACTAAGAGAAAAAAAATTTTAATAAATTTTTCTGCCACAAAAACAATCATACAAAGCAAGCAGGGAAATTTAGATTCATGAATTAGTTTACCACTTACAATGTTGAATAGATAGAGTACTGTAATAAGATTAAGGAAGTATCTAGGAGGTAAAATGTTGTTGATGGATTGTTGATGGATACGATATGGTAGATCATGAGAGAGAGTGAAGTCAAGGATTATTAGTAGGTAACTGGCTTATGAAATGGGATGAATACTGCCACAAACACTAAGCAAACAAAAATGAAGGAGGACAAATTTGGGGTTTTAGGGAGACTATGAGCATTTTGAGTTTAAGTGTATTTTAAAAGAACAGATCTAGACATTAAATAGGCAACTGAATTTCCAGAATCAGATTAGATGTCTCAAATACACATTTCCAAACTTCACAGAGTTAGTAATTATGTTTCCATGAAATCATATTCTGAGTTCTGGAGTGAGAGAACATAATGGCCTAGAATTCAATTTTGAAGAATTTCAACAATTAATGTCTGGGGAGAAGATGTACATGCAAAGAAGATAGACAACGAGTTGCCGCAGAGATTAGAGGAAAAGGGAGTTTTGGGCCAAAGGAAATCAAGTTTCAAAGATGGAAGCAAATCCTACTTACAGGTCAAAGTAATTAAAAGACAAAATCTTTCCATTACATCTATGAACTTGGAAATAGCATAAATTAATTTTTATTGGAGTCATAAAGGATGGATTCTATTTAAACAGCTTTATTGAGGTATAACTGATAAACAGAAAACAGTACATATTTAATGTATACAATTTGATGAATTTGGACATATGCATACACCCACAAAACCATCAAAACAATCAAAGTAAAAGCCATATCCATCACCTACAAGAGTGTGTTTCTTGTGTTCCTTTGCCTGTATATGTTGTAAGAACACTTAAGGTGAAATCTACCCTCCTAACTAATTTCTAACTACACAATACAATATTAACTATAGGCACTCTGTTGTATAGCAAGTCTCTAGAACTTCTTCACCTTGCATAATTGAAAATGTATACCTGTTGAACAACAGCTCCCTATTTCTTCATTCCCCTAGCCCCTGGCAACCATCATTCTATTCTCTGCTTCTATGAGTCTGATTATTTTAGAAACATCATATAAGTAGAATAATGTAGTATTTGTCCTTCTGTGACTGGCTTATTTCACTTAACATATTTGTCTTCCAGTTTCATCCATGTTGCCACAAATAGTAGAATTTCCTTTTTTTAAAGGCTGATTAATATTCCATTGTAAATATATACATTTTTTAATCCATTTATCTGTCAACAGACATTTGGGGAAAAGCTCCTTGATATTGATCTTGGCAATAATTTCTTAATATGACACCAAAAGCACAAGGCACAAAATCAAAAATAAGCAAATAGAACTATATCAAATGAAAAAGATTCTGCACAACAAAGGAAATAACCAGCAGAATGGAAAATCAACCATTGGAATGGTAAAAAATATTTGCAGATCATGTATCTGATAAAAGATTAATATCCAAAAAGGAACTCATGCAACTTGATAGCAAAAAACAAGTAACTAAATCAAAAAAAATGGGCAAAGGACTTGAACAGACATTTCTCCAAAGAAGATATACAAATGGACAAAACATATATAAAATGGTGCTCAAAATCACTAATCACCAGGGAAATACAAATCATAATCACAATGAGGTATCACCTCACACCTGTTAAAATGTCTATCACCAAAAAAACAAAAGTAACCAATGTTGGTGAGAATATGGAGACATGGGAACTCTTGTATATTACTGGTGGGAATGTAAAATGGTATAATCACTATGGGAAACAGTATGAAAGTTCCTCAAAACATTAAAAATAGAATTATGAAATGATCCAGCAATGCCACTTCTGGGTATATATATCAAAAATAAATTGAAATCAGGATGTCAAAGAGATTATATTCCCATGTTCACTGAAGCATTATTCATAACTGCCAAGAGACAGAAAAACATTTTTAAGAATTATTTTTAAAAGTGTGGCTTTGAAGAAAAAAATGGGAAGGGTGGTAATTAGTGAAAAAGTTGGAGGAATGGGTAGAGAAATGTTGAGTTTGGTTTTGCTTTTCTTTTTTGTTTTACTTTTCTTCATTATTTTTTCCCAATACGGAAGATGCTAGAATGTTTACAAGCTAATGGAAAAGATCCAGATAAGAGAAGATATTGATCTATATAAGAATACTGAGAGGTTTGAAGGTGATGCAATCCAAATCAGGAGTAAGGAAATTGTCCTTAGTAGGAACAGAGCTTCTGTTCTGTTAAACTGCCAAAGGAGATAAAGATGGGAGCAGATGTAGTAATTCTATTATGTTCATTAACAGGAAAGTTCCCCTCTAATGTCTTTTATTTTCTTTACTGTGAATTAGAAGCGATTATCTCCTGATATTACAGCAAACAGTAGGGACATGACCATCTAAGGATAGTACAGAAGAACAGAAAAACACATTGTAGAGAGTGGGAGAATGATTGGTCCAGATTAATGTAACAGAACTACAGGACAATATTTAAGGAACTTTTAGGTTAGTAATCATGAATTCATAAAGGAAACAGTCTGAACTATTATATACATTTCTTGGGGAGACTTTGAAAGTTGGAGATCAACTAGAATTTAAATAAAACCTTGAAACAACAATCAAAAAAGAAAGACGGAGATCAAGAAAAAAGAAAGCAGTCATCCAGTACTAGGTATAATTAAAAGACATTGAGCTGTGTCTCAGTGGCACAGTCGGTTGAGCATCCAACTCTTGGTTTCAGTTCAGGTCATGATCTCAGGGTCCTGGGATCAAACCCCATGTTGGGCTCTGCACTCAGAGTGGAGTCCGCTTAAAACTCACTCTCTCCTTCTCCCTCTGCCTTTCCCCACAAACCCCTGCCCACTGGGCACTCTCTCTCTCTCTCTCTCTCTCAAATAAATAAATCTTTTTAAAAGAAGACAATGGAGCAAAGGAATTTGAGGTATGGACAAGTATACTATTAGATACTAGACACCGGTATCTAAGAGAATAAGGAGGGATGCAAATGCAATATTAGGAAAAAGCAAAGGAGTAAACAGATCTGTTTCAAAGTACAATCATGGTGAGGGAGTATTTGAATAATTATATTAGAATGTGAGGGAAGCATCCTTTTTAATAATTTTAGAAGTGAGGGCGCCTGGGTGACTCAGTTGGTTAAGCGACTGCCTTCGGCTCAGGTCATGATCCCACGGTCCTGGGATCGAGTCCTGCATCGGGCTCCCTGCTCTGCGGGGAGCCTGCTTCTCCCTCTCCCACTGCCCCTGCTTGTGTTCCCTCTCTCGCTGTGTCTCTCTCTGTCAAATAAATAAATAAAATCTTTAAAAAATAAAATAAAATAAAATAATTTTAGAAGTGAAACAGTATGCTGTCAGGTTTTTTTTTTTTACGTTTATAAATGTCTGAATTTATTTTTTAAATTTAAATTCAATTACCAACATACAGTACATCATTAGTTTTTGATGGAGTGTTCAATGATTCATTAGTTGCATAACACCCAGTGCTTATCACATCACGTGCCCTCCTTAATACCCATCACTCAGTTACCCCATCCCCCCCACACCCCTCCCTTCTGTAACCCTCAGTTTTTTCCCCAAAGTCCAGAGTCTCTCATGGTTTGTCTCCCTCTCTGATTTCTTCCCATTCAGTTTTCCCTCCCTTCGCCTGTCATCCTCTGTGCTATTCCTTATGTTCCACATATGAGTGAAACCATATGATAATTGTCTTTCTCTGATTGACTTATTTCATGAGCATAATACCCTCCAGTTCCATCAATGTCGATGCGAATGGTAGGTATTCATCCTTTCTGATGGCTGAGTAATATTCCATTGTATATATGAACCACATCTATATCCATTCATCTGTTGAAGGACATCTCAGTTCCTTCTACAGTTTGGCTACTGTGGACGTTCCTGCTATGAACATTGGGGTGCAGGTGCCCCTCCTTTTCACTACATCTGTATCTTTGGGTTAAATACCCCCCAATAGTGCAATTGCTGGGTCATAGGGTAGCTCTATTTTTAACATCTTGAGGAACCTCCATACTCAGCCATAACATTCCTCAGCATGTTGACAGAGGTCAACAGATGAATGGATAAAGAATATGTGGTTAATATATAGTATGCTGTCAGTTTTTACAGACCATTTCTACATCTTTTTCCTGCTCTGATTTTTATTGTAGAGGACTAACCTAAAAACTTGCTTCCCAGTATCCACTAATAACTAGCTTTCCATTAATTTTCAGCAAAGGAAGGACTGGTGAGATATTGGAAGAAGGGAATAGAGGAGAACCCAGAATGCCCTCTTTGAGTAGTATATATAACTGAGGCTTTGTCTCCTTCATGAGTCCAAGTCCTGCTCAAGATCTTCTCCTTCCATGTTCCCAGCATCCACCAGTGGACTCTTCATTCATTCCAGTTCTGCTTAGGAGATTTTCTCTTACCAAACTAGATTGCCTCCCTATCCTGCTTGACTCTAGCTTTTCTAACTTTTGAAACAAGAGCCTTATATTAAAATCTACTTTCTAAACTTCCTGAAGCAGATTTTCTGTTCTGTCTGAACTCTGACTGAGTAGTCCCAGGAAGCAGACCTTCAAGATGGAACTCTGGAATTAGGTTGTTCATCCATTTGAGCTTGAATGTAGTAGTGACTTCATTGCCAATGTAAAAAAGACAAGTGCTTCTTCCAAGCAGTGGCAACATAATTATTTAAATTACCACCAGGGTTTGCCTTGCATAAATTGCTAATTGAAAATAATACTTTAGAGGTCAAGGGGCTGCTGCTTTTATCTATTATGGTAGTAATAACTACTAAGCAATATGGGGACCATTAATTACTTCTGATAGCCCCAGAGAGCTTACAAAATAAAAATGATGACAGGTGTTTAAACTCTCAGATTAAGGCATGAGAAGATAAGGAAAGCCACTCCGAGGGCCTTAAAAGTTTCTCATGTCATATAGCCACAAAGCAGACATGGCTAAGGATCAGCTTCAAATCCAAAAGGTGGGTTGCAGAATTAAAATTCAAGTTCAGTGCGCATCTGTGCTGAGTCTTACAGGTTAATATCAGGGCACTGATGAGGAAGAATTTGACATTTAAGAATAGGATAAATTGAGTATTTAGGATAAATACAGGTAGGCAGACTCAAATTAATATAAAAATTTTTTGTTTTGTTTTGAAGTTTTTACTTAAATTTCAGTTAGTTAACATAGGTGTAATAGTAATTTCAGGTGTACAATAAAGTGATTCAACACTTCCATACATCACCCAGTGCTCATCACAAGTGCCCTCCTTAATCCCCATCACCTATTTCACCCATCCCCTCACCTAACTCCCCTCTGGTAACCATAACTTTTTCTCTATAGTTAAGAGTCTGTTTCCTGGTTTGCCTCTCTCTCTCTTTTTTCCTCTTTACTCATTTGTTTTGTTTCTTAATTCCACATATGAGTGAAACCATATGGCATTTGTCTTTCTCTGACTTATTTTGCTTAGTATTATACTCTCTCATTCCATCCATGTCATTGCAAAAGGCAGGATTTCATTCTTATTTATGGCTGAAAAATATTCCACATCTACTTTTTTTTTAATTTTATTATGTTATGTTAGTCGCCATACAATACATCATTGGTTTTTGATGTGGTGATCCACGATCCATTGTTTTCGTATAACACCCAGTGCTCCATGCAGTACGTGCCCTCCTTAATCCCCATCACCGGGCTAACCAATCCTCCCTCTCCCCTCCCCTCTAAAATCCTGTTTGTTTCTCAGAGTCCATAGTCTCTCATGGTTCATTTCTCCCTCCAAATCCCCCCCCCCATTTTTCCCTTCCTTCTCCTAATGTCCACCATGCTATTCCTTATGTTCCACAAATAAGTGAAACCATATGATAATTGACTTTCTCTGCTTGACTTAGTTCACTTAACATAACCTCCTCCACTCCCATCCATATTGATGTAAAAGTTGGGTATTCATTATTTCTGATGGCTGAGTAATATTCCATTGTGGACCACATCCTCTT
>NW_027695684.1:0-14562 GCF_054177405.1 Leptonychotes weddellii | reverse complement strand
TGAATGAGAGAACAAAATGCTAACAGGGTAACAACATCCCCAGAAAATGTACTCTAAACAAATCAGAAAAGACCTGAAGCTGGGGGGAAATAAAAGGAAAGAAAGAAAAAAGAAAAAGAAAAAAAGAAAAGAAAAAGAAAAACTTAACAACAAACAAAAACAGAAAAGAACAACAAAAAAAACAGAATATGCTCAAATATGATCAGGCTGGTGCATAGATCAGTGCCACACACTCCTACCTAATTTCAGGATGAATTATATAGCTACAGTAAAGACTGCATGGTCTTGGAGGAGGAAATGTATTTTGGTCTGTTAGAAGAAAGTGCCTCCCAAAGTTTTAAAGAAAGAAAAACTTATATATGTACAAAAATAAAGGTTGATATGATGAAGGGATGGAATATGATTGTAAAGATGAAAATTATAAAAAATTTTATAAAAGGAATTGATAAGAAGTTGTTTGAAAAAAGAAAGAAGAGGATTTAAAAAAAAAGAAAGAAAAAGGGAGAGAATGTGATCACGCAGGAGAGTAGAACAAAACCATACACTAGAGATTTAGGGTATATTTTGATCTGTTAGAAGAAATTGTATCTCAAAATTTTAAAGAGAGAATAACTTATATATATATGCCAAAAATAAGGGTAACTACTATGAAGGGATAGAATATGACTCCAAAAATGAAAAATAAAAAATGTTTTTTAAAAAGGGATTGATAAGATGTTGGTTGAAAAAGGGAAAAAGAAAAATTAAAAAAAAATTAACTTTGAAAGACTAAAGAATCATGGTAAAAAAGCCATGGAATCTATGTGCATTATTCCCCTAGCACTGGAGTTCTGCCGTTCTCATTGATGGGTAAACTTGTTCTTGGCTGGCTGTTCTCGCTGATCTTCTGGGGGAGGGGCCTGTTGCCGTGGTTCCTAAATGTCTTTGCCTGAGGCATAATTGCCCCGCCCTTGCCCGGTCAGGGCTAAGTAATCTGCTTGGGTTTGCTCTTGGGAGCTTTTGTTCCCTGCAAGCTTTTGGTACAGCTTTGGAGACTAAGGGTGAAAATGGCGGCCTCCCAATCTCTGCCCCAGAGTAGCCAAGACCTCAGGGCCCCACTCCTCAGCGAGCCCCCAGAGAAAAGCAGTCAATCCCTCCAGTCTCCCCGGTCTCTGGCTGCACTCCGTGCTCCCCAGGCCTGTGACCGAGCATTTCTATCTCTGGCACCCAACTAGGTGTGGAGTCTCCAAACCCAGCAGATCCCTGTGGTGCACTCCCACGCTGCTCCTCCTGGGGGAGGAAGGAGAGTCTCCCCGGATCTGCCACTTGTTGGGTCCCTGCTGGAGGAGCAGTGGCCCAACTCTGCTGCGGATCATGGTTTATGGCAACCCCGAGCTGAGAGCCCCCGGCTCAGTTCATCTCTGCAGCCAGCTTCCCTGCTCCGATACCTGGCAGCTCTGCTGCACTCAGTCACCCCTGGTCTTTCTGTGACCCTGAGAGTCCTGAGACCACACTGTCTGGCAAGGGTTCCAACCCCCGTTTAGCCACTGGAGCGACGTCCCTCAGCGGAGCCGACTTCTAAAAGTTCCAATTTTGTGCTGTGAGACTTTATCACTTGCCAGAAGTGGCCAATGGAGGCCCCCTCCCCCACCGTCCATCCTCCTGAATATTGCCTCGGATTCACTTCTCCACACATCCTACCTTCCAGAAAGTGGTCACTTTTCTGTTCAGAGCGTTGTTGCTATTCTTTTCTTCGATCTCCTGTTGAGTTTGTAGGTGTTCCAAATGGTTTGATCTGTATCCAGCTGAATTCTTGAGACCAGATGAAATCCAGGTCTCCTACTCCTCCTCCATCTTCTGTCTGATCCAGTGTTGTTTTCTTGAACACTCTGTACCATCCTTCCCTATACCTGTAGCCCTCCTGATATGGGTCTAATTATTCCTTGTTTGGTTTACCCAATAGGTTTTTAATGTATGGATGTTGGATAGTGCTGATACAACTGTTGGTCAAGAAGGACAAGCAGCCTGGCAGCCCCACACCTTCAATTACTGACAGAAGTGAGTCCTGTTTTTGGAAATTTGGGTCACAGCAGTTTTGTGTTTGGCCAGTATATAGTAGACTGGAGGGCAGAACATTAAGCCAAAGAGGATTATTCTTGGGCTTTAAGACCCAGTAGAATCGGCCTTGCTAGGTTTTGGACTTGCTTGGGACCAGTCACCCCTTCCTTCCTTCTTTCTTCTCCCTTTCAGAATGGATCCTCTGCCTGTCCCATCATTGCATTTTAGAAGTGTGGCTTCACAGTTCATACAACTGGAGAAGAATTTTGCCTCAGGATAGACTGTACCCACAGTCTCACCTACACCTAATTTAGCTGATATTTAGGTGATACTTTGGGCCTTGGACTTTAGAGTTTCTGCTAGGATGACATTTGGATCTGTTGGAAAGGAATGGATGTGCTCTGCATGCAAGAACATTAATTTTGGAGGACAGGTATTGAATGTAATGGACTGAATATGTCCCCTAAAAATTCATATGTTGAACACCTAACCCCAACTATGATATTTGGAGATGAGGTCTTAGAAAAATAATTAGAATTAGACAGAATCATGAAGGAGGGGTAGATTAGTGTCCTTATACGAAGAGATACCAGAGAACTTCCTTCCTCTCTCTCTCTCTCTGCCATGTGAGAGCACAGCTAGAGGGTAGTCATTTGCAAGCCAGGAAGAAGGCTCTCATCAGAACCTGCTCTGTGCTGGTGCCCTGGTCTCAAGACTTCTAGCTTCCAAAACTGTGAGGACCAAATGTCTGTTATTAAAGCTACCTAGTCTATGGTATTGTGTTATACAAGCCCAAGTTGAATAAAATACCCACCTTAAACCATGCATTCTTTCTTGGCTTTAATTGCATCTGATGTTCCTCTACATGGTCAAGCAAAGGATGGGGACTGGCATGTAATATTTGCTTCATTTGTTAATGGAACTTAATGGCAGGGCAAGCCTGTTCATCCCAAATGGTACAAGCTTTTTACTGCCTGTGTACTCAGATTGTGACAAAGCAACTAACTGGGAAATTATTGTTTTTGAGAGAAAAGGCAGAAAGGAAAGCCAGTGGAGTTGGTTTTACCTGTAAAAAAAAAAAAAAACCCTTTCCTATGAAGGGTGAGAATGGGGAGTGGGAACATGAGCAAAGGGATGAAGCCCCTGAATGCAGAAAACAGGTCTGTGTCCACAGTGGCAAGGAATAATGGGGGATGAACTAGATAGCTAAGGTGTGGAGGTCTGATCCCAGCCCATTCTCATCCCAGAGGCTGATGTGTCTGGGCACAGTCCTCCCAGCTGCCCCTCACTCCTTCACCTGCTACCCCAGCCTGTAAAGTTATTTCCTACATTTATTTCGCTTTCCCTTCACTCTGAAAGAAACTGTATTGCCTGAGGGTAGCAACCTGGAGAATTGCTGGCCAACCTTGTCTCTGATACCAGGGATGTCAGGCATGGACTCAGCTGACAAAACCAGACTTCCCAGGACAGCCCTGAATTGTGAGAAAGAAAGGAGCTGGCAGTGGAAGTGAGGGGCATGGGGTGACCATAAGGAAGGCAAATGCTCTGGGGATACACAGTCTCTGTGGGCATCTCTGGGGAATAAACCATCGGAGCAGAGGGTTCTCCAGGGTCCATTCCCTGGCAAAGCATGTTGAGAGGACATGCTAGCCTCCACTGCCTCGTAAAATCCAGAATTGGTGTGCCTATATCAGTCCATATCTCAGAGACACAAAGCGGTAGTGACTGTCAGTGTCGCAGATAGTCAACGCTGCTTCAGCTGGCCCCTGCTCCACACTGAGCCAAAATGAAAAGAGAGGGAAGAAACTGCAAAGGAAATCCTCCTCTTCGTGGGGGCAGAAGCTTCTGAAACCCATTCTGGGGGTTGCAAGGAGAAGAGGACTTTGTTATAATGGGTGTTGTGAATCTCCAGCCAGCAGCCCAGAAAGTCATACAACTGCAGCTAATATTCTTTGGATTTTAACATCAGTAAGGTTGCTATAGTTTTTCCATAGGTCCTAAGAGGTGAGGTGGGCTCTGCCTGTCTCACCTGATTGGTTACTGTCATTGTGACCAGGCAACATGTTAGGTCAAGTTTAATAATGCTTACAAAACACCATGGCCCTGGGGTTTTATCAGGAACTTCCAATGAAAGAAAAACAGGTATGTGTGAAAGAAGGTGGTGTGGTAACAGAAAGAGTCCATCTATCCTGTATTCAAAATTCAAATTCATTATTTAATGCAGTGTGAGGTGTTCTGGAAGATGTTCAACCCCTCAAAGCCACAGCCTCCTTATCTGTAAAATGGGGTGGCAATGCTTGTCCCACATCATTTTTGTACAAGCTAAATCAGTCTAGTGTGAGGGCACTCCTTTTGCCTACATAATATCAGTTCACACACTGAATTTGAAAGATAACCCATTTATTTTGGGCAGTAACATACAGCAGCACAATACTATAAACACTTTTTTTTAAATGAACACTTTCAAGTAGGATTTGGTATTCATTTTTTTTTAGTGAAGTAAAAAAAAAAAGTCACGAAAGAAAGGGATCTTAGGCAACATCCAGGATTGGTGAAATATCAGGTCCTTCTTACGTACATCAGATGACTATAGCTCTTTGTGAGGCATTTTTGAAGCATCTTTTCCACCCAAACTGCAGACAAGTAGCAACTGAGTTCAGAATCATAACATCATTTTTAAAAATTGAGATATTATATAAGAGGGGTAACCTATTTCTTTCATATCAGGAAATACCTTTGTGGTATGTTAAAGTACTAAACATAACCTCCTCCCCACTCTGTCAGTGAAACAGAATGACCATGTACGGAAGAGTCCTCAATATAGAAGCAGCCATATCAGTGGAAACATCCTCATTGGAGTCAGAAAGCTCCATGATCAAACACTGAGAACCAGCTGCGTGACTTTGGAAAGACTGCTCAACATTTCTGATCTTTCTGTGCCTTCATCTGTAAAATGAGGATAATAATGGCTCATATGGCTATTATGTTACATAATATAACAGATTAAGAAGTTATTTTTAATAATAAATAAATATGTTGGCACAATGCCTGATATATAATGAGCACCCAAAGGGGCTCACTTCACCAGTATATTAGTGACATTGTTCTAAACACATTTTTTGTGTGCCAAATTCAGAGGCCAGTGGAGGAGCTGAGCTGTCATCCCATTTATACATCCCTGTGCACACTTGCCTTTGTATTTACAGTTTCACTTTGCTGATTTATGCCCAGCTGTGGTGAACTCTGACCCTGACTGCTTTTTCGGCCATCTGCTGTGTGAACAGGGGTATTCCTGACAGACCTAAATTTTCTTTGCTCAGTCCCACAAAGCTGAGTAATAAATAGTAATACGTTGTTGGTGATGGTTGCCGACAGCTGTAAGAAAAATGATAACCCATTCATGTATGGCACTGAAACTACTGAATTTCTATCTTGGAAATGTTTCCCAACTTTTATTTCCCCCTTTTATTCTAGAAAGGTAGTTCTGTGAGATAATAGGTTATAACAACAAATGCCAGCTTTCACTTGTTTTTAGTTTCCTTAAACACAATCTATTATTTGTTTAGAATAGTAGCTTTAAAGTGATAATAATAATAGTAATAGTAATAGTAATAGTAGAAATATACCTGTTTTGTTCTTAAAAAAAAAATAGTAATAGTAATAGCAGTTTGTATTTATTGAACCCTAGGCACTATGTAGACATTTAACCCATTTATACTGTATAATATTCTGGATGGTCACTATTATCATTCCCATTTTACTGATGATGGAGAAACTAAGGCTGAGAGAGGTTAAGTAGCTTATTCCAGGCTATTCAGGAAGTAAATGGCAGAATTAAATTCAAATCTAAGCTAGTTGGGTGGCAAAGCCCTGTGAGCTTTCTACTGCATTCTATGGACCTCCCTTTTTGGTTTGGTATTTCTAGTGTCCTCCACATGGTTAGATCCCTTTTAAGTGTGTGTTGAATGAATGAATGAATGCACGAATGAATGAGTACATAAGTAGTTTAATTCAAACTCCTTTTGTAACCATGATGCATTGAGAAACACATATTTTTCTGGCCAAATTAACACATTTTTCTCCCGCTTGTTCATCTATCCCCTTGGGACAAATGACTCTGATGAGCTGACCCACTTTTTATGTTTTCCAGAAGCTCCTTCCAGGTGGGGAATTAGCTGTGTGCATTTGTACTTGGAAATAAGTCCTACCAGGACAGACAAACCCTGGGCAGAAGGGAGAAGAACAGGCGCTTCTGCACTGCTTACTTCTCTTGCAATGTTTACAAGAAAAGAGAGATTTATAGAGCGTGGGGAAACTGGCTGGAGAAATAGAGAACTAAAAGCAGGCATGATAATGGGAACAGGCCCTGTGCCTGAGAGGCCGCGTGAAGCAATGTTAAATCGTCCCTGCCTGCCTGGGGACTTTCCCTGACTCAGGGACCTTGGATGTTGTTCTTCTCAGGGCTGCTGTTAGTCAGAAACAGGAAAATAAGGCACACTTGAGTATGAATGCAGTTGTCAGTATGAGGGCTTCCTACCAAGGGAATTTGGCCTACCTTGAGAGAGAATAGAAAATCTACATGCAAATACCTGAAAGGTGCATGGAGTCAGAGTTTCATAAACAGTAGCTTGTATTATTGACCATCAGATTTGAACTCATCCTTGTCTCCCATCTCTGCCACTGAGATGCTGTTACTACCCATAGCTCCAGGGTTCCACCCCAGCAACTTCTTGAGATCACAAAATTAGGATACACAGCCTGTCTGGAACACATAGCTTCCACCCCTTCTGTGTTTTCCACATTGAAGGTTGCTCCTTGCACGGTGCTTTACTAAGCACTTTATACAGGTAATCTCATTTCACGACCACGATAGCCTTATTTTTTTAATTTAATTTAATTTTATTATGTTATGTTAGTCACCATACGTTACATCATTAGTTTTTTTTTTTTTAGTGTTCTATGATTCATTGTGTATAACACCCAGCGCTCCATTAAATACGTGCCCTTTAATATCCATCACCAGGCTAACCCATCCCCCCACCCCCTCCCCTCTAGAACCCTCAGTTTGTTTCTCAAAATCCATAGTCTCCCATGGCTCGTCTCCCCCTCTGATTCCCCCTCTTCATTTTTCCCTTCCTACTATCTTCTTTTTTTTTTTTTTTTAACATATAATGTATTATTTGTTTCAGAGGTACAGGTCTGTGATTCAACAGTCTTGCATAATTCACAGCCCTCACCATAGCACATACCCTCCCCAATGTCTATCACCCAGCCACCCCATCCCTCCCATCCCCACCACTCCAGAAACCCTCAGTTTGTTTCCTGAGATTAAGAATTCCTCATATCAGTGAGATCATATGATACATGTCTTTCTCTGTTTTACTTATTTCGCTTAGCATAATACCCTCTATTTTTACATCAATTTTTTGTGTGAGAAAACTCAGACTCAGACAGGTAAAAACATACCCCAGTTCACATAGTTAGCAAATTGTGCCTTGATCTATGTACCCTCCTGTACCTGAATGTTTAACCTTTAGTCATTATTTATAATGTTCTTGTTGTGCCGTACTATCCTGCTGTTAGGTGACGAGGTCCCTACATTTACCTGGCAGAGGTCCGGGCCACCAGATGCTGGCACCCTCAGGTCCACAACATCCTGGCAGGGAGTGGCCTCTGCAGGAATTTTCTGTCTACTCAGGAAGTCTGTCCTGTGAGGTCCTTTTGGTTTCCACCTGAGCTTCAGAAAGATCACTACAGGGGCCTCTGTCTGCCAAGTCTCCAAGAAATTCACAGGCTTTTCTTGACCTCCCCCCCCCGCCCTTTAATTAAGAGACAGCACCACAGGCTACCAAAGCATAGGCCATCCATCTTCTAGAAAAGGTCACCAGCTGAAGGGACAAGGTGATAAATCAAAGCATTTAGGGTCAGCTCAGAGAATGTTTGCCTACCACACTGAGAACCATGTTTTTTCAGGATGGGGAAAGCATGGCTGATGGGTGATTTTATTTTGAGGAATATGTGTTGGGTTTTACAGACAGAAACATGCAGCTTTTCTTGTTCTTGTTTTGACAATGAATTCTAGAACAGAAACCGCCTTCTCTTCTTTGTCTGCATGCATGCTGTTTAGCAGAGCACTGGGCACAGAGGAAACATTCTCAGTAATGGCTTGATCATTAATTAAAAACAAGTTTGTTTTAGATAATTAATTCATTCATTCACTGATAAAATACTAACTTACTGTCTGCTAAGTAACTGATAGTGAACTGAAAATTATTCAGTCATCATGCTAAAAAGAAAAAAATATGTTCTTGTAGAATACAGCCTTATTGGGAGACACCCAGTAATTAAAGAACATATTTGAGTGTAAAATTGAAAAAAAACTCTGCCCAGGTATTTAGCCTAGTCAGAGGTCCAAGAAAAGCTTTGTCAAGAATGTGGTTCTTCAGCTAATATCTGACTTAATTAAATGAAGAGAGGAAGTAGCCATTCCAGATAGAGGAAGCAGCATGTGCAAAGGTCCTGTGGCAGATAGGAATATGTTAATTAGGAAAGACCTAAAGATGGTTTGTAGGTAGAACAGAAAGAGGAATGGTGCCCAAGAGGCTGAACACAAGGGGGAGGAGGTGACAGACCAGACAAACCTGGGCACCATATTCAGGAGATTGTTTTATCTGTCTTTTCTTTCTTCTTTTCTTCTTTTCTTTTCTTTTCATTTCTTTTCTTTTCTACTTCTTTTCCTTTCCTTTCCTTTTCGTTTTTCTTTTCTTGATTTATCTATTAAAGAGTTTACAGTTTATCATTGGCATTATCACATGTGTTTGTTTGCTTATTTTAAATGTCACTCTAGGTGTGGTTTGATTAATTGATTACAAAGGATTAGGGAGAATTCAAGAAAACCAGTTTAAAGACATTTGCAGCAGTCCAGAAAGAAATGAAAGTGGCTTGGACGAGGTGGTAGTGGTGGCAGAAATTTGCAAAATGTTTAGGAGATAAAACCACAATACTTGTGCAAATAAGGCTTTGCCTTGAACAGAACTGCCCCTGACCTTTTGAGCAGCTCTAAGCCAGGGAAAGAGTCTGCTCACTCAGCTCTGGCACCCAGGTAGGTCATCATACTCAGCCCCAGCTCCTGCCCTCTGCATAGGTGGCAGTGAAGTGGTCCCATCCAATAGATTCCTTATTGGAACAAAACTTTCCAATTTGCAGGTAGTCAAGTTCCCTTCTTCTGAAGTTCTTCTCTTTTTCTACTCATTTTCCAAGGTCCCACTCGGACTCTCCCTTTCCAGGAATGTTCTGGAACTATAACAGCCTTAGGTGCCGGCTCTTACTTTTGAACTATCTGGAAGCTTTGCGTTTCACTTATCTGCACCTCACCTGATTCCCGGTGAGTTAGAACAGATTAGGTGCAAAGTGCAGTTTCCTGTCTGGGCCTCAGTTTCCTACTTGTCAAATGAGGAAGGAGCCAGATGTTCTCCAATGTCCCTTCTAGCTCTATAGCTGTCAGTTCTTGTGACCTATGTGCATTTTGAACACTCTTGTATCCTTGCCTCCTGATGTTCAGTTGTAGCTGTAGTCCTTTGTGCATTAGGCATGTGTTTACACTCTTTTGAGCACTTCACAGTGGGTGCACAATGAGCATTTGTTGATTTAATTTGATTTGATTTAACTTGAACATTGGCTTCAAAGCCAAGATCAGAACAGGCAGACTGACTGAGAAAAGCTGTCCAGTCTTGACCTGTGTTCTGGCCTGTCAGTCACTGTGGTCAGGACATGATGTGAGTGACATTAGCATGAAGAAAAATGAGGTGAGTGACAAACAAGGCATGATGGGCAACCCTCAGCTGATATCAGCAGAGGGGAGGCCATAGGATTAATCTACTAATTGTTATATTTAAGTTTATAATGCATGCACATAGCTAAAAGATCCAACAACACTAAGAAAGATTATAATAAAACAGTAGATTTTTGGCTTTCTTCTTACATTTACTGTCATATTTCTATATATGGTGCCCAAACTGTTGCTTCTGTACTTATCATTTTCAACATCACTTGTTGGTACACTTCACATGAGGTTAGGATTTGGTACTCATGTCTTTCACCACACGTCTTCCCTGTTTCTTCTAACTCAGGGGGCCCCATCCTTCTGACTGAGTTATAGCACAATTTTTAAATTTTTTAAATTATTTTTTTATTATGTTAGTCACCATACAGTACATCATTAGTTTTTGATGTAGTGTTCCATGATTCATTAGTTGCATATAATAGACAGTGCTCCATGCAATACATGCCCTCCTTAATACCCATCACTGGGCTAACCCATCCCCCACCCCTCTCCCCTCTGAAACCCTCAGTTTGTTTCCCGGAGTCCATAGTCTGTCATTGTTCATCTCCCCCACTGATTTCCCCCCTTTCATTTTTCCCTTCTTTCTCCTGATGTCCTCCATGCTATTCCTTACGTTCCACATATAAGTGAAACCATATGATAATTGTCTTTCTCTGCTTGACGTATTTCATTTAGCATAATCCCTTCCAATTCCATCCATGTTGATGCAAATGGTGGGTATTCATCCTTTCTGATGGCTGAGTAATATTCCATTGTATATATGGACCACATCTTCTTTATCCATTCATCTGTTGAAGGGCATCTTGGCTCCTTCCACAGTTTGGCTATTGTGGAACTTTGCTGCTATGAACTTTGGGGTGCATGTATTTTTTTAAAATTAAGTTGATGTTCATTAGACTCCACACTCATCCATACTCATCCAAATTGTGTTTAGGCACACAGGTCATAAATACAGATGGACTGGGACAGACTAAAACAAAGAGGAATTTCCCCCTTCTTCTCCTTCCCTCAAACTCTTTTGGGGCTTCAAACATATGTTGTTTGGGACTTAGCATTTTTTCTGAGGAACACATATTATCTGAGTTAACATTTTAATAGCTAAGGAATAGCTTTTTTTTCTTTTATTTTGTGGTCATGAAGCCAATATTGTGATACATGCATATGCACTGTTAACTGTTTATACTTATTATAAAAATGAGGCCAGAGATTATGGGCTGGACCAATTCAACTTTGGGCTTACTGAAGGAACACTCCCCATGGTTGAAGACAGTCCATGTTCTAGCTGCTGTAGAAATACTGATGGTCTCCAAATGTTAGGGAAGTCTCAGCATGAGAAAACAACAACAACAACAAACAAACAAACAAAAAGAAACAAGCAAACAACCCCCCCCCCACACACACACAAATCATGAGCCATAAATCTGAGAAGAATTGGAAGTAGAATGTGGACATAAAATTCTTTGAATGTTTTGTTTCTGGGAAGTTGCAAAATACATATTTCCCCTATTCTTATTGCCAAATAAAACTAAAAATTCTGGATGCTCTACAAAAAACAAACATAGACTCTGGAAAGTGGAGACAAGGTAGACTGGCTAAGCACCTCAGGCTTGAGGAACAACATGGTAGAGAATTTATTGGATTTTCTTTTTACCTCATATATTCCAGACATGTGGAAATCTCAATGAGCACAGATTTATGTCCTAGTGCAGTAATAACTACATTAAATGTTAATGGCCTAAATACACCAATTGAAAGAAAGAGATTAGAAGAGTGGATGGTAAATCATAACCCATCTATATCCTGTCTACAAGAAACTCACTTCAAATATGACAGGTTGAAAGTAAAAGGATGAGAATATCATAAAAATATTAATCAAAGGAGAATATGAATGGCTATATTAGTAGCTATCAGATAAAGTAAACTTCAGAGAAATGAAAGTTACCAGAGACAGAGAGGGAAATTATATAATGTCGATCATTGATAAAATGATCATTCCACCTAGATGACATAGCAATCCTACCTGTGTACCAACCAGGCAACAGAGTGCAAAATATATAAAGCAAAAACTAATAGAACTAAAAAGAGACATAAACAAATTGCCAGTTATAGTTAGAGATGTTAACATCCTTCTCCTGTCAACTGGTAGAATAACTAAACAGAAAAACAAGGATACAGAAAAATACAACATCACCAACCAAGAAGATCTAATAAATATTTGTAGAATGGAAAAACATTTTTTTTCTTCAAGTATACCTGGGCATATACTAAAATAGACAATATCTGGAGCCATAAAACAAACTTCAACATTTTTTCAAATTGAATTTATACAAAGTGTGTTCTCTGACCACACTGAAAATCAGTAACAACTGATTTAACAGGATAATTTCTAAACACGTAGAAACTAACACCACACTTCTAAATAAACAATAGTCAGTCTCATAGGGAATTTTTAAACACACCACACACACTAAACTGAAAGAAATGAAAATACAACATGTAAAAATTTGTGAGACACAGCTAAAGCAATGCTGAGAGGGAAATTTTTAGCATTAAATTCTAACATTAGAGAATAGGAAACATCACAATAATATTTTCTCCAATCTCAAGAACCTAGAAAAAGAACAAAATGCATCCAAGTCAAGCAGAAGGAAACAATAAAAAGAGCAGAAATCAATAAAATTGAAAATAAAAATAATAAAACAATGAAACAAAGAACTCATTTATTGGAAAGAATTTTCAAAATGACAAATATATTCTAAGACTGAATAACAAAAAAAGTGGGATGATACAAACTTGAAATGAATGAAACAGAATGAATTAAACAGAAAATATGTCACAGTTCCCCTTTCAGACATCAAAGGGATAATCAAGGAATGTTACAAACAATTCTACACACATAAATGTACAAATTAGACAATTCTCCAAAACCAGACTATTACAACTTATTTTATATGAAATGGATAGTTTGAATAGCCTTAAAATATTAAAGAAATTTGATTCTTTTTTATAAGATTTTATATATTTATTTATCAGAGAGAGAGAGAGAGAGAAGGAGATAGCATAAGCAGGGGAGTGGGGGAGAGGTAGGCAGAGGGAGAAGCAGGCTCCCTGCTGAGCAAGGACCCCTATGTGGGACTCCATCCCAGGACCCTGGGATCATGACCTGAGCTGAAGGTAGTTGCTTAACTGACTGAGCCACCCAGGTGTCCCAAGGAAATTTGATTCTTTTTTTAAAAATTTTATTTTATTATGTTATGTCAGTCACCATAAAATACATCATTAATTTTTGATGTAGCAATCCATGAGTCATTGTTTTTGTATAACCCCCAGTGCTCCATGCAGTATATGCCCTCCTTAAGACCCATCACAGGGCTCACTCATCCCCCCACCCTCCTCCCCTCTAAAACCCTCAGTTTGTTTCTCAGAGTCCATAGTCTCTCATGGTTCATCTCCCCTTCCGATTTCACCCCTTCATTTTTTTCCTTCCTTCTCCTAATGTCCTCCATGCTATTCCTTATGTTCCACAAATAAGTGAAACCATATGATAATCTAAAAACTCCACTCAAAATTATCCAACCTCAGATAATTTCATTGATGAAGTTTCCAAACATTTACAGAAGTGTTAACTCTAATTCTACATGATTTTTTACAGATTATGAAAGAGGAGGAAACACTTCTCAATTCATTTTATGAAGCTAGCAATTACCCTGATTGTAAAACCAGACAAAGGCAGTTTAAAAACAAAATAAAATTATAGACCAATACCCCTCATGAATATAGATGCAAATATCCCTAAGAAATATTAAAAAATAGAATTTAGCAATATGTAAAAATAATTATATGCCATGACAAAGTACGGTTTGTTTCAAGGAAAGGAGGTTGGTCAATATTTGAAAATCAATCAGTGTAATCCACTGTATTAACAAGTTAAAGAGGAAAAATCACATGATCATATCAATAATGCACAATAATAATTTGACTAGATTCAACACTCATTCATGATTTAAACAAACAAATAAACAAACAAACCTCTCAATAAACTAGCAACAGATGAGAACCTCATCAGATTGGTAAAAACATCTACAAAACTCCACAGCTAACATTATTCTCAGTTGTGAAAGGTTGAATGCTTTCCCCCTAAGATTGGAAAAAAAGGCAAAATTGCCCCCACTACTGTCTTACCACCATTGTTCAAATAGGGGCTGGATGTTCTAGCCAGTGCAATAAGACCAGAAAAGGAATTAAAATGCATATAAATTGGAAAGAAAGAACGAAAATTGCCTCTATATACACATGACATAATTGTCTGTACGGAAAAATCACAAGGAGTCTACAAATAAACACACAGAAGTAGTGAGTTCAGTAAAATTATAGAAATCAAAATAAAGACACAAAATAAAATATATTTCTACATATGGCAATGAGCACATGAACACCAAATTTAAAATACAACCATTTAAATCCATAAATCTAACAAGGCAATGAGTTACTTAGTTGTACATCTAATGAACCGTATATATAGCTTGTATGCTGAAAACTACAAAACACTGATGAAAGAAATCGAGGATCTAATCAAGATCTAAATAATATCAAAGAAGGAATTTATGAGTTAGAAGACTCAATATAGTTAAGACAACAATTCTCCCTTATGTATAGGTTTAATGCAGTTCTTTTTTTTTTTT
>NW_027695683.1:0-352 GCF_054177405.1 Leptonychotes weddellii | reverse complement strand
AATTAGGTCAAAGCTCCCTCTATGAGTGGATCGACTGCAAAAAAAGCAAGTCTTCTGTGTGGACCAGTGAGAAAAAGACACTCCTTCCCTGGCTGATGCAGCACTGAGCCAGGGTCCCAGTTTGGCGAGCCAGCAACGACCAGATTTCAGCCGCATGCTTGCTGCCCGGGCATCCCAGCTCAGACACAGCAAGGGATGCTCTGTTCAAACCAGGTCAGTCCTCATTCTGAAGCCCATACTCTTTTTCTCTGCCATGTGAACAGGAGCAACTCTCCCTAAACATTTCCAAGTCAAAAGAAAACGCTCGCGTGTGTGCGCGCGCGCATGCGTGTGCACGCATTTTTTTTTTTTT
>NW_027695682.1:0-352 GCF_054177405.1 Leptonychotes weddellii | reverse complement strand
TATTTTATCTCTTAGGGATTTTTTCCATTTGCTTTACATTTTATTGGAGGTTTATGGGGAAAATGAAAAGGTCAAAACAAAGGAATGGCCTAGTTGATAGCAGGTGCCCTAAATAAGAGTCTTCTTTCTCCATATCAGCTCCTTAGAAAATCCTCTTAACTTCTTAATGTAGATGTCCCTCTCAAGTCTAAGGGACCCATTTGGTCAAATACACTGCATTGTGGGGAAGGGAGACAAATATTCCTGCTTTTAGATTTCTTATTGACTTCCACTTAATTGAATTGCTAGATTAACCCAGACTGTCCATTCTATCTGTAACATGCACTGATAGAAGCCCTAGGTAGTAGGTTGT
>NW_027695681.1:0-352 GCF_054177405.1 Leptonychotes weddellii | reverse complement strand
TTCATTCTTTCATGGTTTGGGGTGAGGGGAGTTGGAGTAGGAGGAGGGGTTAGAGATACAGATATATGCTTCACCGGAAGTCCAAACCAAAAGCCCCCATTGAAAATGCTTTGGTTTTGTGATTCTAAGGTAACACAAAATCACTACTGTCAGACAGCTGTTACCTGCTAGCCAGCATGGTTAGAATAATCTTTGATCCTGTACTCAGGAGCAAGCAGCTCATGCCACCTACCTCCAGGGGCTCAGAGGTCCTCAAGGCCAAGGGCTACAAGCCCTGTGTGCATCCCACAGAGTCTCTAATGATGAAGGCTCCCAAACAGCACCCCTGTATTAAAACCCACAGTGCTCCTTA
>NW_027695680.1:0-352 GCF_054177405.1 Leptonychotes weddellii | reverse complement strand
TCTTTCTTTCTTTCTTTTTTTCTATTGAGAGAATATGTGAGTGGGAGGTTGGGGGTGGGGAGGGGCAGAGGGAGAAAGAGAATCTTATTCAGGCTCTCAGCTCGATCTCAGGACTCTGAGTCCATGACCGGACCTGAAACTAAGAGTCAGTTGCTCAACCAACTAAGCCACCCACGTGCCCCTGTTTGAGCATTTTAGATCATAGTGGAAGATCAAAAGTTTTATCACATCTCTTTAAACCAAATAAAATAGTACATAAACGTTGTAAGTGCTCAGAGGGACAGCTACAGACATTTCTGAAACATAACAAAGGAAGGATATCAGAAAAGGTGTTCCTCATTTAATTCTTAGA
>NW_027695679.1:0-352 GCF_054177405.1 Leptonychotes weddellii | reverse complement strand
TCAGGAAGGGCAAGGGGTTTCCGGTCACACCACCTCTTCTCAAGCCCAGGTACAGCCACTCCCTGGCTGTGTGGCCCTGGGCCTCACTTTCCCCATCTACACAACATGGGATAATGATGCCCACATCCTAGAGGATTGCTGAGGAGAGTAAACGGGAATAGTGCAAGCAGGAGTCCTTTGTTGCCGGTAAAGAACCCCACAAACAGCAATTATCACCACAGCTTCATGACAGATTTGCTCTTTAACAATAAGCTGTAGTGGTGATAGCTCATCCTCCTTCTTGCTGTTTTTTTGTTTGTTTGTTTTGTTTTGTTTACAACTCTAGTAACTTTGCTTCATTTTGAAGACTCTC
>NW_027695678.1:0-352 GCF_054177405.1 Leptonychotes weddellii | reverse complement strand
TGATGCTAGAATAAACACCAGACCTGAACCTCTTCAACATTATTTTTGAAAGGCACTTGCCACGGGCACCTGGCTGGCTCAGTTTGAAGAGCATGCAACTCTTGATCTCAGGGTCGTGAGTTTGAGCCCCACGTTGGGTGTAGAGCTTACTAAAAAAAAAAAAGGGCCCTTGCTGTATGAAATAGAGAGAGAGAGAGAGTGTGTGTGTGTGTGTGTGTGTGTGTGTCTGCTATGGGTTGAATTGTGTATCCCCAAAAAGATATGGTGAAGTCCTAAGCCCCAGTCTTTCATAATAGTGACCTTGTTTGGAAATAGGGTCTTTACAGAGATAAGTCAAAGTAAGGTCATTAGG
>NW_027695677.1:0-352 GCF_054177405.1 Leptonychotes weddellii | reverse complement strand
GGTGAGGTGCACCCTGCCGGCAGGCCCGGGGGGCCCTGAGCGACCCACCCGCCCAGTCAGTGGGCAGTTCCGTCCCCTCACTGAGTATCGGTTCATCGGAAGCCCCAGAGCTGTATGTTTTCCAATGAATAAAGCCAATTAAATGTCGGTGGCGTTTCTAGATTTAAAGCTGGAAGGTTTTATTTATTTTTTAAACATAAATTTCTTTTGAAGCATTCCACTTTCACGGGAAAAGGCATTTGTCATAAGTGGCCAGCTTGGTGAATTTTCAGTAGGTACACCCACCCCCCCAGGTAACCAGCTTGGGGTTGAGAGACAGACGTGGCCCGCATCTGTCGAGCACCCCAGCATT
>NW_027695676.1:0-352 GCF_054177405.1 Leptonychotes weddellii | reverse complement strand
TTTTCAGCTAATACGCTTTCTTAGTTTTTTATGATCGTGATGCTTTCCCATAGGAACAGGAATCTGGAAGAAAGGAAAACAATCCTAGAAGCAGAAAAGAAGTATGAGATCACTCATAGATGGTGTTACCAAGTCATTTGGACAGATCGCTTCCTAGATGTTCTAAGTGTCCAAATTCTGTCTCATTGCCTCATTCAATATTTCTCTGAAGGGAAGCAATAGACATTAGATATAACTTGTTATGTGACCCCAGCTTATTAACTCAACCCCTTTCAGCCTTCACGTCTCCCTTAGTTAGAAGTGCTCAAGCCATAGGTACGTGAAAAAATATCTCAAAATGGGAGTTACATGC
>NW_027695675.1:0-352 GCF_054177405.1 Leptonychotes weddellii | reverse complement strand
GTAAGGAATCTCTTCCCCCTAACTGCCCTTAAGATGGTTTCCTTGGTTCTAAGATGTGCAAGTTTTATTATTACATGCTGGGGTGTTGACCTGTTTTCCTTGATCTTGGGAGGGGTCCTCTCTGCCTCTAGGACATGAATGCTTGTTTCATTCCCCAGATTAGGGACGTTTCAGCTATGATTTACTCAAATATATCTTCTCGTCTTCTCTCTCTCTCTCCACCCCCTCCAGGATCCCAATAATTCTGACATTGGAATGTTTCATGGCATCACTTATTTTTCTAATTCTGTTTTCATGGATTTTAAGCTGTTTGTTCTAGGCCTCCTACTGTTCCTTCTTTTCTATCAGTTTG
>NW_027695674.1:0-352 GCF_054177405.1 Leptonychotes weddellii | reverse complement strand
TAATATGTAATCAGAACCATCAGTTTTATCTCCCTTTCATATTCCAAAACAGCAGTCCTCCTGATGCACTTTGGAATCACATCTTGGGAAACAGGTTTAAGACTTGCTATCTCTTGAAGCAATAAATTTTTTTTGTGTGTAATGTTCCACAGATGAAGAATTTAGTTTATTTTAAACCATTATTATATTGGGGGGGATAGGCAGTTTTAGTACTGATGCTAAAGTACTTTATCATCCATGTGGATGGAACTTTTGTTCTAAAAATTGACTTCATTTTCAGTATTATAAAAAAATTCTACTCAAAATTACGCTTTCCCAGAAAAAATTATAAAATTACTCTAACATTGAGGGG
>NW_027695673.1:0-6627 GCF_054177405.1 Leptonychotes weddellii | reverse complement strand
GTGGTGACCCCGGCACAGAGCTGGCCGCCGTGCACACGTGTGATGCAGGATTTACGAAGCAACACCTCATCTCTGGCTGTGGCAACAAACTAGTTTTTACCAGTTCACATCATGTATTCCTGGTATGAAATACGGTGAAGACATGTTTCTAGGGGATAAGTGAAACACCAACAAATAAAAGCAGCTGAAACGTCCACCAGCATGAGTCTTGAGAGCACGCAGGCATTCCGTGCTGCGTGCGGCCTGACCCCCGGGGCTGGGCAGGGAGGCATGGCGGCCACACGGTGGGCGGGCTGTCGGGTGCCTTGAGGGAACTTCGGACCCCGTCTTGGGTGTTTGCTCAGAGTCCCCGGCTGTTCCGTTAACGTCACGGAGCTCTGCTTCTTGTCCGATGGATATGTTCAACCCGGACAAGCAGCAGCTAACCGAGGATGCGTGAATCAACCTCCACAGATGAAGACGCGGGAAAGACACACAAACCTACGTCAGAGGTCAGAGACAAAATCAAGCTTTTATTTTTATGTTTTGGCGGTGACCGAACATTTGATGACTATGCATTCATTTAGGTAGAAATATTCACGGGGTTCCAGAAAGACCAGGAGTTCCGTCAGAATAAAAAGATGCGATTGTCTACAAGGTAAAACCATCTGCTAATTCATTGGGAATCACTCGTGGGCGCCATCCACAAGGAAGGTCATGGGGCTCAGGGATCCCGGGGTGACCCCAGGTTTCGAAGGAAGACAGCCAGGTGAGTGAGGAAGTCCCTTGCTTCGGGGCAGGTGAGAGCAACCCAACCAGCAGAGAAAAACCATTGAGAAAGGCTTGGAGAGCAGGTAGGACTCAGAGAACCAGTGACAGTGGGTTTCAGGACGAGTCTGAGGGAACCAGGGACAAGTGCGCGAGGGGCTGGGGTCGCGGCTGATTGTGGAACCCCACGGTGACTGAGGTGGGGGCATGGGCCCCAAGCACCAAGCAGCAGGCCTTACTCGGGTGACAGATGTTCTCAGGGGATGGTTGTGGGAGTGGAAAGTTAAGGACAGGGAGGCTGGCAGGTGTTGGGACTGCCGGAGAGCCTCAAAAGCACCTGGCGCGACTAGAAAATCCAAGTCTCTCTCTTTCTTCTCGGTGTCCTGGGAGAGAGGAGGGGCGGAGAGAAGAGCGAGGCATCACAGCCACTGAGCTCGGGGCTTGAACCTCGTCGTCCAGCAGAGACTGGGCTGGCCTCTGTCCCGGGTTCCTGGGAAGCACCCTCCAAATGATTGGGATTTCCTGAGGAATAGGGGCGTCTGCTATTTGAGGTGGGTCCTTGCACCACATCTGATATTATGCTAATGAGGTGACTCAGGCCTGGCGCTGGTCACACGCCCCAGACTCAGGGTTAGGGCGCTGGGGCTTTGAGCCCCATAATGGCAGCCCAGCCTCGGGGAGGTTCGCCCTCACGCCCAATCCGTCCTGTCTGTGTGATGTGACTCCTCTGGAAACCCCACACCTGAAGCTCAGGCCTCGCTCGCTGTGCCTGGGAGGACGGAGCCTGAGGACACGGAAACTTCCTGTTGGGAGCCTCCCCGACATGCCCAGTCAGTCTCTTCCCTTCACTGGTCCTGATTCGTAGCCTTGCTAATAAAACTGTAATCTGAAGTGTAACGCCTTCCTGCGTTCTGCTAGTTGTTCTAATAAACTATCAAACCCAGTGGGGTTGTGCCTCTCCCCATACTTGTAGCCGGCTGACTGGCCAGAACTGCGGGGTCCCCCGGCTTGCAGCTGGGGTTTGCAGTGAGGACAGCCACTGGAGGGCCATGCCTGGGATGTCTGACCTCGCTCTGGGGAGCCGGTATGGTAGGACTGGCCAGGAGACCCCTTGGCATCCACGTGGCGACGTCCGGATCCCGAAGCAGGGTCCACCGCCAAATCCGATCTCAGGGGAAGCCTGAGTGAGGGGACACACCCTTGAGCCATGGCCTCCGAGGGTCCAGCAGCCAGGGTCAAAGCTGCCTCTTAAAATGCCCTTCATCCGTCTATTTCCAGTCTATGGAGGTTAAATCGCTGGGGACAATAAATATTTACATTAAGAGGACACACAGTGCTGATCGTGATCTATAAATTGTTGATAAGCCTCAAATTCTAAGATCAGGGCAGTGTGGGGCATTTGGTGCTATAGGTCGCCTGGACTCCCCCACTGGGTTTTATTATCTTTTCCCCTGAGCTCACCTCCCATAGAGGGTGGAGGGCAGGTCTTGTGGACTTTTTTTTTTTTTTTTTTAGATTTTATTTATTTATTTGAGAGAGAGAGAGAGAGAGACCCACGGGGTGGGAGTGGGGGAGAGAAAGAAGGGGCGGCGGGGGGGATTCCTTAAACAGACTCCCGCTGAGCTCAGTCTCACGACCCTGAGATCATGACCAGAGCCGAAACCAAGAGTCGGACCCTTAGCTGACTGAGCCACCCAGGCGCCCCTAGTCTTCTGGACTTTTGCAAGCGCATCACACTTAATGAATAGCAGGAGCGTAGCTTTGCAAGGACTCTGGCAACAATGCAGTTTGCCCAGAGAGAAGGAATAAATCCCACCTGGCAGACAGGGCATCGTGCAGGGTACCCACCATAGTGCATGCTGCTAGGATCCTGGGGGGGGGGGTCCAGGATCTGTGAACCGAGCGGGGGGGTGTTGGGTGCTGGCCCTCTCCTCCTTCCTCCACGACCTACTCTGGTCGGTCACTTCCTGACAGGCATCACAGGGAGGTCTGTGGCTCTGGGTCGTAGTTCAAAGTCCTGAAAAGGTGGAGTGTGTCAGCCTTACCTTTGAGTCCCGTATTCTTGTTCTTGTTATTTCTGTTCCGAGGGAGCATCATGCAGAAGCTGACTATTCAGGAAGAGAGAAGATTAGATAGAATAGAAATGTCTTTTCTGCTAATGCCTCCTGGGAAACGTTCATAAATATCCTCAGCCAGAAGGCCTCCCTTCTCTTGCTGTTGAGTGTTTTCCACTACCAAATGGTCCCCCAGCTGTGGCAGCTGGAGTTCAAAGCTGCCTCCTTGAACCAGAGTGTGTCCTTGGTGGGTTTTCTGCAGAGCTGATTAATGCCCGACAGCATATGATTCCCTCAGCCTGCAGCCTTGGGTCGCTTTTTTTTAAGGCAAGCCAGAGTCTGCCAGAAAGAGGGATAAATCCTCCCTGGCACTGAGCCCTCGGCCTTGGGTCTCACAGACTTGCTTCTGCAGAATGGGGAGAGGCAAATAATTGGAGCGCTGGTGCACCCTGAGTCACGCGTCGGCGATGGATGGACAGAGCGCCCAGTACAGTCTGCACGGGGCAGACGGACGCCGGCCAGGGAGCGGCGCAGGCCTTGGACCTCGGCGGCTTTCATGAAGACTGGATGCACTTGTGACCTGCCCGTCTGCGTCCCCAGTCCTGCAGGCTGCCCTGCGGTGCCGAGTTACCCCTGTGCTGAAGCTGGGAGATGTGGTAGGGCTGTCAGAGTGGAATTTTGGATTTGCGGGCATTCTTCACTAACCAAAAACTGCAATTAGTGGGTGGGCAGGAATGTCTCGTCACCCAGAGTCCAGCTTTTCCAGGTTCAGCGGGCTGGGCCCAGCAGGCATGGGCTATCATGGGAGGCGGGCCTGGGACCTTCCACCACGCCAGCCCACCCTCCTGAGCTGTGTCTGGCAGGAACTCCGGCCACGGGCGTCTGGCTGATGGATGGAGGGCTGACGGAACATCTCAGTCCAGAGCCAGCTCCTGGCCTGCTGCAGAGGTCGCTCCCCTGGAGGGTCACCTGTGGCCTCTCTCAGGGGGTGACAAGCCCGTGATGAGTGTGTCCTCTGAGCAGACCTCGAGCGGGGTCAAGCAACAGGAGGGCTCTGCCACACGCATCGTGGGGATTCCCTTGTACTGTCTGCGGTCAGGAGGTGGGAGGTCGTAGGTGATGACTGAGCAGGGCCACCTTGAAGGCCTGGCTATTTTTCTTCCTTTTTAAAAATTCTGGATATGAATCTTAGACAAAGCACTCTTAATTGGGTAGCATCATATAAAGAATGTTTTCCTTGACTCAGCTGGGCTCCCTATCTGGACTTTGAAGAGAATTAGGAAAGCACGGATGGGCCATGTGTCTGCGTAGTGTTGACCCCAGAGGATGGCCTTCTCATCAGGCACCTGCTTGTCCGTCATCATGGTAGATGGTACTTTCTAGAGGTGCCCAAGCCTCTCTCCACCCCATCCTCCATGCTCTTCTTATGCTAGAACCCTGGCTGCTCCACTCAAGGAGGCCTGCTGTGGCCCTCTCTTTGGATCTGGCAGGCTTGTAACTGTGTCCACCGGTAGAACATGGCAGCAGTGGGTGCTGGACACCTGTGGAAACCAGATCATAGAGGTCATGGCCGTCTCCACCTCGGTTTCTTGGCTCTCCTGCTCTTGGGACACTTGCTCTTGAGGTGCAGTCACCAGCTTGGGAGGAGGCTGGGGGTACATGCGGAGTTCAGGGGTGGGTGGTCCATCCAAAAGCCCAGCTGGGCCTTCCGCTGCTAGCCTGCATGGACTGCCAGCCCTAGGAGGGAACGGATTGAGATGGTCCCTGCCCCACGTTGAGTTCCCAGACACCAGCCGGCAGAGACAAGCCACTCTGCTGCCCCCTGCCCAAATTCCTGACCTACAGGAAGCAGGAGAGATGATAAAGGATCATTGTTTTCAACCACTAAGTGTTGGGTAACTAGCCACGCAGAATAGATACTAATTCAACCATCTTATCTAAAGTAGTGTCACGAGTAGTCACGGGCCCCGGTGTAAACCTTCTCACTTGCTTTTAAAGGAAGGTGCACGTGAGCTGGTGTGTGGCGGGGAGCTTGGAGCAGGAAGAGTGGGACCATCGCCAAAGGCAGATGGACCTCCCTTCCTGGGCACATCTTCTCTCTGCTGGTTTAGCTCCACAGTGATGTGTCCACACTTTTTATGGCAAAAATGACAAAGAAGAAGCAAACGGCAGGAGGTAGAAAAGCTTGGGGGAAACATAGCTGCATGAGACCCTCGAACTTCACGTCTATACGTGGCTTTTTACAGCACAGCCCCGAGATGTCCTTGGAAACGTCTTCTTGTCTCTAGCCTGCTTTATTATAAGAATGCAGTATGTAATACACCTAACATACAAAATAGGTGTTAACTGACTCTTCATGTAGTTGGTAAGGTTTTTGGTCAACAGTAGGTTATTAGTAAAACGTTTGGGTCAAAAAGTTACATGTGGATTTTCGACTGTGCAGGAGGGGCATTCGGCACCCCAGCGCCCGTGGTGTCCAAGGGTCAACTGTCATCCAGGAAATCCAGGGATCAGCAGGAACCCCTACTGCTCAAGCGATGGACTTTTCTAGGGCCCAAGAATTTCCTGGCTCGTGGTGGCCTTCTCCGCGTTCCTGGCATGTCTGCACTGTAATTCCCCGGGATAGAGACCGGAGAGTCTTCAGTTCTGCAAGGCCCAGCGTGGCGGCCCCGTCCACACGTGGTGTCAGCATGCCGGGGGTTTCGTGGGTGCGTGTCCTGGAAATGTGAGCAAGCATGCAAGGCATCTGACACCCCATTACGTAGAATTGAATGTTTTCATGACACTTTGCCCAGCGGCACCTTTATAGAGTCACAGGGCACGGAGACTATGCAAGTTCAAAGAGATTAAGCTTTCTTCCCTCCCAGCTGCTAGGGAATGCTGCCTGGCATGTGGATGATGGATGGAATTACCAGCTCCCACGTGTGCTGGAAACCCTTCTTTATTTTAGTTTTTCATAAGCAGCTTGTGTCACTGGCCGAGAATGGGACAGGCAGGCTGGCGGCTGAGCAGAATCCCACGTGTGGCGCCATCTGGGTGATCTGGGGGAGGGGAGCCTGTCTGTTCAGCCACAGTCCCTGTCTCCAGGCAGGTGAGGGGCTCCCTGCTCCCTGGGACCGGGGATGCTGTTTGAACCCCTGTAGCAGACTTGCTGCTTTGCTGGGGAGGACAGAGCACCTGAGTGAGGGATCAGAGGGGGGCCGCCCTAGGCTCAGCTGTCCCCTGGCTCAGGGTCTCCTCCTCTGGCATTGCTCGGTGAAGTCTGAATGCAAGTGTTTCTCAGCTGGATGGGCTGCCCTTTGAAAAGCCTCAAACAGCTCCTGTTCTCCAGGGCAGGGCCTTCCAGAGCGGCAGGGTAAAGCTGGGGGCCGCTCATGCGCCTGGCCTCCAGGGAAGGGGGTTCTGCAGGTCGAGGCCTTGCCCTGGGAAGGCGGCCAGGAGCTGGCCGGAGCTGGCCGGAGCTGGCCAGAGCAAAGGCTTGGGGGGTGAGGGCTGGAAGAACACACGTGGGGAGGGTCAGTTTCGGGGGACAGACAGCCAAGGGAAATAAGTCTTGCCTCTGAGCCAGTGGTGGGCGCCACAAAGGCTGGGTGGCCCTCCCACCGGGGGCATTGCCCACAGAGAGCACAGTCTCCGTGGCTGTGGAGAAGGCTCCAGAGCACCGTTCCAGAGAAGGAGCAAGGCTGGCTCTGGGGATAGCCAGGGATCCCGAGATGTGAGCACAGTGGGGCCTTTCTTCTCCAGCAGTTCTGCCACTGTGTCTGCTGTGGGGGGGGCTGGGTCATGGGTGGGGGCGGGGGAGAGGGCTAAGGTGGATGATGTGGGG
>NW_027695672.1:0-352 GCF_054177405.1 Leptonychotes weddellii | reverse complement strand
CCCCAGTCTGACTTCAAGAAACCCAAGACACCAGGCACCCTCTCTGAACTTCACACAATAGACCGTCTCCCTCTCTCAGTTCCCTGATGCTCAAAGCGCCATCCAGAGACGTGTCACACTGTCTGTGGTTTGCTAGAGACGGCCTTGTAATGGGTCACATTCCAAGGTCAGGACGGGGTGTCCACACTCCAAAGCATCCTTAAGTGGGACTGAGGTGCCAAAGATAAGACGGGTCTTGGTCCTGATGCAGCCGCTCTGGAGAGGGAGGCCACCGAGAGAGGGGACCTCAGCTGCAATGAGACCATGGTTTCTCAGTGAGAAGTGTTGTCACCGGGGGGGGGGGGGGTGTTGT
>NW_027695671.1:0-352 GCF_054177405.1 Leptonychotes weddellii | reverse complement strand
TCTCCTCCTCCTATTCACTCTGGTTTAATTTGCCTTTTTTTAATATAGACATGTAACACTATAAATTTTCAACTATTGCTTTGGCAGTATCCCACAGACTCTGATATGTTGGGTTTCCTCTCATTTAGTTTAGTTCTAATTTTCCTTTCATTCTTCTTTGGCTAATGAGTTATTTAGCAGTACATTGTTTAGATTTCAAATATTTGGGAGTTTTTCAGTTATCTTTCTGTTACTGAAGTCTGTGAACACTGAATCCTTTTAAAAATATATTTAGACTTGTTTTAGAATGTGATTTATCTTGGAAATTTTCCATGTTCACTGAAAAAAAATGTGTATTCTGTTTGCTGGGTGG
>NW_027695670.1:0-352 GCF_054177405.1 Leptonychotes weddellii | reverse complement strand
GTGTTTGTATGTGTAATTTAACACTGTAAATATCAGCATAGAGAGTGAGCTGTTCAATGGCACAGTCTGTATCTCATTAATCATTTATATCTTAGCACCTTGAAGAGTACCAGCTCATAGTTGGAATTCAATAAATGCTTTCATTTTAATGAGTAAATAAGTGAATGGATAAAAGAATGAATGACTTTGTACTGTTAGATTTTTCCCCTTGGTTTGTGGCTAGTAACTTAACATTTCGATTGTCTTCCCAACATTCGTTCCACCCTCCCTGATCGGAAACATCAGTAATGCATTTGGTGCAGATTGGGGCCATTCCAGCTTTAGGGATCATTCTTGACTGCTCTAGGCCTGT
>NW_027695669.1:0-352 GCF_054177405.1 Leptonychotes weddellii | reverse complement strand
TATAAATCCACTAGCGCCCTAAAGATAATGCAGCTGGCTTTTCTTTCAATGAATATAGATAAGTTATTTCATGTGGAGGAACCTAGAATAATCATGGTAAAATTACTTTATAGAAAGTGTGCTTGGGCTAAAAGGTTTTATTATTTTAACTGATTCTTTCCATTTCTGGTTTCACTGATGTATGTTTTAGACCCCCCCCCCCTTTTTTTTGCATTCCTGCAGAGCTGGGTAAAGTATTTTTTTATGCATCATTACTGACTTTTACATTATCTTCCCAGGTAGCAGATTTATAAACCTTAAGCAATTTGAATAATATATGTTTAAATTTTAAGCTACATGGACATAAGCATCT
>NW_027695668.1:0-352 GCF_054177405.1 Leptonychotes weddellii | reverse complement strand
TCACTCTTTACACATTTAGTTTTAGATAGTAGGCAAGCATTTGTGGTAGTCAGAATACTTTTATCACTAAATTTTACAAAGCATGTTTCTTTTAAAAGTAAAAGCCATTGGTTTATTGTTGTGATGATGGTTAATAAGTTTGTGGAACAATAATTTTTTTTTTTTTTAAAGATTTTATTTATTCATTTATTTGAGAGAGTGAGAGAGAGAGCACATGAGAGGCGGGAAGGTCAGAGGGAGAAGCAGACTCCCTGCCGAGCAGGGAGCCCGATGCGGGACTCGATCCCGGGACTCCAGGATCATGACCTGAGCCGAAGGCAGTCGCTTAACCAACTGAGCCACCCAGGCGCCC
>NW_027695667.1:0-352 GCF_054177405.1 Leptonychotes weddellii | reverse complement strand
TTGGACTAGCAAGTGTCTTCTGGGTGTGCCCCCATGCCATATGATGTGGCTGAGGGGCCCTGAGCAATTCCGCACCAATACCCAAGGTTTTGGCTAATTTGCCTTGTGCTGTCTTACTTGCACGAAAACAGCAGTGCCTGGATCAGGCCTTCAGTGCAGCTGCAGGATGAGCCGGCTTAGGAGGACCTTGCCCAGGACAAGCCCCATGACACTGTGAGGGTGTTCCCAGTCCCCAGTTAAGTCATGCAATGCAACAAGTGATTATACATCAGGGTGGATGATGCAAAGTACAGTGCACCGAGAACATGACAAAAACATTTAAATGACAGAATAGTATGTAGGTAAACATACT
>NW_027695666.1:0-352 GCF_054177405.1 Leptonychotes weddellii | reverse complement strand
TTTCCTAGTGTTGTAGTATGACAATCAATGCTGCTATGAGCCTTATTTTAATATCTCTTGCTGCTCTGAACATATCGAGTCACGTCACTCCTGCATTTAAAGCTCTTGACGAGTATCCTTGTTTCAGAAAGGGGTAAAGAAAAAAGCTTGGTTCCGAGTGAAGTGAAGGGAAAATGGGAAAAAAAGAAAGAGAAAAGAGAAAAAAAAAAAAAGTGCAAATACGCTGGAGGAATTTTGCTGGGACTCAGAACTTTTCTACCTCCCAAGTTTTAACTCCAGTACATTGATCTTTGATCACTAGATTCTGTTCTTCCATCTCTTTGCCAAAACCTGGTTTACTTGCTTTTCTATT
>NW_027695665.1:0-352 GCF_054177405.1 Leptonychotes weddellii | reverse complement strand
TGTGTGTGTGTGGGGGGGGTTCTGAGAGCAGAAAGGACATTTTGGGGGGGCAGGACAGATAGGTGACTTCATGCCTCTCTCTTTTTCCCATAGGACTCTGCTGGAGGTGAGTCGCCCTGAATGAAACGGGACTTGAGGCTTAACTGTCGTGCCGCCTCACATCCTTCACCTGACTCCCCCAGGGTCTTCCACAGCCCAGGGAGCATAGCCCCAGGGGCGTCACCTAGTTATGCCTGATGGGGGTACCAGGACAGAGGAGCTGGCCGCCAGAGGAAATAAAGCTGGAAACTCCCAGGCCACGGGGCCAAGGTTAGGCCAGCAGAAGGGACGTGGGGCCTGGGGGAGCCCAGAT
>NW_027695664.1:0-352 GCF_054177405.1 Leptonychotes weddellii | reverse complement strand
TGGGGGAAAAAAAATCTCAACTTTTAACTATTCCCATACTATCTTTCCCCCTAATTTCTCTATTATCTTCTGAATCCCCAATTCTCACTTTCCTCCATACATTAACCACTCCTTTAAAGGTGGGGACCAACTAACGACTACTGGTTTTTGTTCTAGGAGGTAGATATTTTATGCCAACTCTGTCTCCCTGGCGTTGTGCTGTGATATCCCGGAGCAGTAGTAGCCCTGAACGCGCCTGATCTCGTCTGCTGAGCTTTAAAGCCTACAGCTGCCGCTTTATTATGGAGTCCCCCTGGTGGTCTCCTCTGGGCCTGCACAGTTTAGTGCTGAAGGAGTTGGCAGTTTATACTCC
>NW_027695663.1:0-352 GCF_054177405.1 Leptonychotes weddellii | reverse complement strand
ATAGTTTGTCAAATATAGTACTTAAAGTGAAAACCAGGACGCTTGTGTGGGTACAGAATGGTTGTAAGTGTATTGACTGGGAGCTGTAGTTGCCACAATCCAGCATCATGAGAAAGTACTTTACCACATAAATCTAGCCCCGGGAAAGGTCAAAATTCAAAATTCCAAGTACAGTTTCTACTGAATGTGTGTCACTTTCACACCATTGTAATATCAAAAAATCTTAAGTAAAGGGGCACCTGGGTGGCTCAGTTGTTAAGCATCTGCCTTCGGCTCAGGTTGTGATCCCAGGGTCCTGGGATCGAGCCCCGCATTGGGCTCCCTGCTCGGCCAGGAGCCTGCTTCTCCCTCT
>NW_027695662.1:0-6628 GCF_054177405.1 Leptonychotes weddellii | reverse complement strand
CAGAAGACAGGAACAGACACTTCTGCAAAGAAGATGTACAAATGGCTAACAGACACATGAAAAAATGTTCATCATCATTAGCCATCAGGGAAATTCAAATCAAAACCACACTGAGATACCACCTTACACCAGTTAGAATGGGAAAAATTGACAAGGCAAGAAACAACAAATGTTGGAGAGGTTGTGGAGAAAGGGGAACCCTCTTACACTGTTGATGGGAATGTAAGTTGGTACAGCCACTTTGGAAAACAGTGTGGAGCTTCCTCAAAAAATTAAAAATAGAGCTACCCTATGACCCAGCAATCGCACTACTGGGTATTTACCCCAAAGACACAGATGTAGTGAAAAGAAGAGCCATATGTACCCCAATGTTCATAGCAGCAATGTCCACAATAGCCAAACTGTGGAAAGAGCTGAGATGCCCTTGAACAGACAAATGGATAAAGAAGATGTGGTCCATATATACAATGGAATACTACTCAGCCATCAGAAAGGATGAACACCCAACTTTTATATCAACGTGGATGGGACTGGAGGAGATTATGCTAAGTGAAAGAAGTCAAGCAGAGAAAGTCAATTATCACATGCTTTCACTTATTTGTGGAACACAAGGAATAGCATGGAGGACATTAGGAGAAGGAAGGGAAAGATGAAGGGGGGGAAATCGGAGGAGGGGATGAACCATGAGAAACAAACTGAGGGTTTTAGAGGGAAGGGGGTGGCGGGGATGATTTAGCCCGGTGATGGGAATTAAGGACAGCATGTACTGCACGGAGCACTGGGTGTTATACACAAACAATGAATCATGGGACAGCACATCAAAAACTAATGATGTACTGTATGGTGACTAACATAACATAATAAAAAAAATTAAATGCAAATTCTCTTGTTTGTTTACCAGTTGTATGCCTATCATCTTTTGTTTTGTCAGATACTTTATGTTTTTGTCTTAATGCAGGATGAGAGCCTGCTGGAGCTTGTTATTTCAATTTACTTACTTAAAATATGAACAATCAATAAAGCATAAATAGCTACATTTATTTCCCTTGGTGCACAGTTCAATCCTTGATTGATAATGAAACATTAAATTGTCTCATTTGGTTGTCGTGAGTATAATTGAATGCCATTAATGGTTAGTGAATCTGGTCTGTGTGCTGTCCTTCAGGGCCTGTTAGAATAGGCTTATTATATACTATTTCAAATCCCCCTTTGTGCTTTACTTATTAAACTGAACTGTATTCTTCCGTTCTTCAAGGCTTTGGTATTTTGTGAGTATCTTTGCCTCTATAATAATCCTTTCTTCCATATTCTGAGCTGACTGCTAAGCTTATTATTTTATTTCCATTGCCTTTTAAATTGTTATCTGCTAGATTTTATAACTTCCCAGAGAAGAAAAGGAAATTAAACATGAACCATAGTGCCCTTGAACAAAATATGTGCTACTGTTATAGATTGAGTGAATAAATTCATACTGAAAAGTCTCTGTTAGAGTCTGGTTTACAATGAGATATCAACTCACTCTGGTCAGAGTGGCTAAAATTAACAATTCAGGAAACAACAAGTATTGGCAAAGATGTGGAGACTGTTGGTGGGAATGCAAACTGATGCAGCCACTCTGGAGAATAGTATGGAGGTTCCTCAAAAGGTTTAAAATAGAACTACCCTATGACTCAGCAATTACACTACTAGGTATTTATTCAGGGGACACAAAAATAGTGATTCAAAGGGGCACATGCACCCCAACGTTTATAGCAGCAATGTCCACAATAATCAAAATATGGAAAGAGCCCAGATGTTCATTTACAGTTGAATGGATAAAGAAGATGTGGTATATATATATATATATATATATATATATATATATAATGGAATATGACTCAGCCATCAAAAAGAATGAAATCTTGCCATTTGCAATGACGTGGATGGAATTTGAGGGTATTATGCTAAGGGAAATAAGTCAGTCAGAGAAAGACAAATAGCATATGATTTCACTCATATGTTGAATTTAAGAAAGAAAACAGATGAACATGGAGAAAGGGAAGGAAAAATACAATAAGATAAAACCAGAGAGGGAGACAAACCGTAAGAGACTCTTAACTGTAGGAAACAAACAGGGTTGCTGGAGGGGAGGTTGGTGGGGGGAAGGGGTAATTGGGTGATGGGCATTAAGGAGGGCACTTGTTGTAATGAGCACTGGGTGTTATATGCAACTGATAAATCACTAAATTCTACCCCTGAAACTAATAATACCCTATATGTTAACTAAATTGAATTTAAATTAAAAATTTAAAAAAGAGTCTGGTTTATTTGATTCCACATATTCTTGCTATACGAAGTCAGATTTTTAAAATTTTTTTTTTTTATTTACTTGAGAGAGGGAGAGACAGAGATAGCTAGAGAGAGAAACAAGCTGGGAGTAGAGGGAGAAGCAGGCTTCCCGCTGAGCAGGGAGCCTGATGCGGGGCTCGATCCCAGGACCCTGGGATCATGACCTGAGCCAAAGGCAGATGCTTAACCGCCTGAGCCACCCAGGTGCCCCAAAGTCAGATTTTTTAAAAAGGTATAATTTCTATTATCATAGGCAGTTTTACTCGGATGAATATTGTGTAGTAGAAAAGTGGCTTCTTGCACAGAGATTGTTACGGGAATTAAGGACGTTGGCCATGTAGATAACAGGGTGACAACTGTCTGTAAACAAACAGCTGACCATAATGCAGTAGACTTACTTGTAGAGGTGAACTTATAATTGGTCTCTATTGTGGGAACTCAATTACTGCATGTATGCAGGTGTCCTTTAGGCCTCTGTTACATTTCTTCCCCTCTGAAATGGACTTCATGATAGTTTATTACCTGAATTTCCAACACTGGAACTGAAATGAGGCCATTCTAGGAATATGATGAAATTCGTAGAACTTCTTCAATAGAAATGTGCACATACAGTTACACTCAAATTTTTAAATTTAATTTTAGGCTATTTGTAGAACTCTAAGAATAGCAGGGAAAAGAAAGGGATGTAAAGACCAGGTTGAGTTAGAGAGGGGAAGATATCACTGGTGAGATAAAAGAAAAAAAAGACAAATAATAAATAAGTTTAGTGTATAGACTGTGTTCTTCAGATTATTAGCTTCTAGCTATGCATAGTTACAGATAGATGATTTCCTTGGGAGTTCTAAAAAAATGACTTACCTCTTAAAGATCAGTGGCAAAGATGAAAAAAATGAAGGGAAGTTGGTGATATGTGCCAAGATAAATGTCCATATGCAAATGCAGCAGTCGCACTTTAAAATTGTATCTTAAAGAAATAAAAAAGTGTAGATTAAAAAATATATATGTATATGAATGTTCATTTCAGTGTTACTATGGCAAAAATGCGAGCACTCTGAATTCAACAATAAAACATAGATCAACTAAATATGGCATGTTTTTGTCAATTACACTACTATGCAATCATGACAAATAATGTAGATCAATGCCTCTCAGATTTAATGTACATGTGAATCAGTGGTGTCCTAGTAAATATTTAGCAACTAGCTTTCTGGAAAAAATTTTGTGTGAAGTATTTGATGATTTCTGTGATACAAATATTCCACCACGGCTGATCTGATGCTACCAAAGTGATGCCACTGAATGCAGAGTTGGGAGGAGATGTGCACAACTGGCTCTCTTAAAATGCAAGCCCCCTCTAGCACACCACTGAATTATATATCACTTGTGGCCTTGTTTAAGTGCAGATTCTGATTCAGAAATTGTGGGAAAAAGCCTGAGACTTTTCATATCTAAAAAGCTCTTCGGTCACGATGCAGCTGCTGTCCTGGGGACAATTGGAGCAGTGAGGTTGTGGAATAATACCTGTTGAGAGAGAAAAAAAAATATTTCCAATATATTACTATACGAAACTAAAACCCGAGAAAAAGTTGTGTAGATTGTTGTATTATATTTCCAGGATATATGTAGTATGGACACATTGTGTCATATGATATATTCATATATGTATATATAATGTTGATATGCCCAGTAAGTTGATAGTAAGTTGATAACTTATAGAAATGGAATAAAAAAGAAATTTTATTTTTTTTTCTCCTATGGACCCTTTAAAATTAATTTAGTAGAGAAAATTTCTCCCCCTGAATGTAAACTTAAAAACCAACTGTCTAAATTATAAAGTACAGTATTCATTTAGAAAATAGGATGTGAAGTTTTAATAATAAAAATTCTAAACTTTATTTAAAATTAAATATTCTCCCCTCTTTCAGATAAGATAGTTGTCAGGTGACCTACCTGCTTTTGGGAAGGGTACGTGGATGGTGTCTCCTCCTCCTTTTCTTGATCTGCAGTATGTCCAACCTTGAATTCATGCCCTTCCATGATGGGTGTATATGGGAGAAAGGAGAGAAAGAGGGATAAGAAAGTTCTCACTGGAACTCCTAATGCTGGAAGCTGGCTATGCCTCTAAGGGCCGGCAGATGTCTGGTGCATGACTCCTTTAAAGGAGCACATTGGTGGATTTCTCAGATCCTCATGTCTGGGGACTTCTTTACCTGCCATGCCTCACATGTGAATTACTATTCTGTGTATTCTTCTGGGAAGCTCTCTGCAACCCCTAAGAATCCTGAGTCCATCTCTAATTTCCTGTTACTGGGATCCATTTATCCTTTGAAAGACACAAGACAATCACATGGGGAATTTTCACTTATCTTTTGACTTGAGCAACTCAGAAATTTCGGGCCATGTCCCAGGCAGCAGTGGTTCACCGGGCTTCACCATCAGAGAAGTTGGCCTTTGATAAATCCCTAGATTTATCCAGGGGAATGTCAGACTCCAGTCCATCACACCCCCATTAGGGGTCACATATTAAATTCTCTCAGTAGTTCTATTGAAGCTTGTATCTCCTACTCCTTCATTGTTAAGCTTTAAGTATGGTCAGACATTCCTAATGCTTCTCCCTTGGGTGTCAGTTGAACACCCAGAATTTCAATAGCTCTCTCCTCAAATCTTCTCTAGAAATCTTCTTTCTCCAGTTAGGGTTTCCTTCTGCATCCCTGATGTGGGTTGAGAGTTCTAAGAGCCTTGGAAGAATCCCAACCTTTCCCCTTTTTGTTTAAATTGATAAATTATACATTTGAGTATGACCCTTCCCTCTGATATAAAAGATCAATCCTGTTTTGGTCTTGATTGAAATTCACCTTTAGCAAACATATCACAAAAACAGAAGGATATGCCTCAAAAATACTGATACTTGTTGTGGTGAGGATATGGGTGTTTTCCTTGGAATTTGAATTTATTTTCATGTTTTTCTGTGATTACAGCACTTTTATTACCCAAAATATATTATTAAAAAGCACATATTTTTAAATTTTTGGCTTTTAAAATTTGGCAATTAGTAAGTTTTTATAACTAGCTTTGTTTTTATTTCTTGTTCAATTTCTTGAATGCTGACCTAATTTTTGCCACAGGTAGGAAATTACATATACATATTATGTTTTTAAAGAGCCTATGTGATATCTGAAAGAGACAGTGGAAGCTTAGAATTTTATATATTTGATATTTCTTGTTGGAAGCAAATATTGCCTGATTTGCTAAAAGCGCTAAAAGCTCTATGTATCCTTTTGCTTGTCTGTTACCTTTGTCTTTTTGTGTACTACCTTCTCCAATTTATAAAAAAATGCAAAAAAAAATTATACTTTCCCCCCTAGTTAATAGTGCAATGCCAAATTTCCACATGGTTAGGGGAGATGGTAGGGAACAGGGCCAGATATAAGGTATAGCTGTGTACAGAATGAATGAATGAATGAATGAATGAATGGATGATGACATCTTGGCTGACAGGTGGAGCATAGCTTGGTAATCCAGAAGGAAGTGATACTTGGAAAAACAGGCAAGGAGATATTTGGTGTCAAAATTCATTTTGTACCATGGATTTTAACCCTTGGGCTAGAGGTCAGGATCAGAACTCTAGTCCATAGGTATGGCTTTGGAAAGAAAAAAGTATCCAGGACCCTGGTTTTGCAGATGTTGTTCTGGGTATTTTATGGAATAAAGGATTCCAATTCACTTAATGTATAGAACTTAGAATAAAGCAAGTCTTTTCAATGTTTAATATCTGTGAAAAGACTGATATGAAGCAGTTCTGGGGACAAAAAAGGGAACAATGGAATATTCTAACTATTTGACTTCATATGCAAGATCAGGGCTGGGCCAGCAGTGAGGGTGATGGATGCTGAATCCTGAGTGTTGGATTGGTGTTTCTTAAATTCTACCTGGTGGAGGTTGGAATTAGTTTTAGAATTTCCTGCTTGGGGCGAGGATGGTAGTGAGAGTTTGAGCTTGCAGGAGGAGGATGTGTGAAGACAGATGCTGGTGCTGAAAATAAATTAGGTTTGTGTTTCTCAGTATAATCCTGAAATTACCCGCATTTCAATCATTTTGGAGGCTTATCGAAAATGTAGATTATCAGTACCATAATGTCTTGATGATTATTGTAATAGAGCTTGAAGTCCAGAATTGTGATGCCACCAGCTTTGCTTTTCTTTTTCAACATTCCTCTGGCTACTCGGGGTCTTTTCTGGTTTCATACAAATTTTAGGATTATTTGTTCCATTTCTTTGAAAAAAGTGGATGGTATTTTGAT
>NW_027695661.1:0-352 GCF_054177405.1 Leptonychotes weddellii | reverse complement strand
GTGAGCTGAATCAACTCAACTATTTAATTATTATTACTAATTTCAAAGTTCTCCAAGTCTTTTGTGCTTGGGGAATTTTTAGACACAGAACTTCTGCATAAAAGCATAATACCTAAAATATATCATGTTTGAAGCATAAAAAACCTAAAAAATATCATTTTATATTTCATTAAAATAGATATTTTGTGGTTTAAAGAAAGATCCTAACCATCGTCTTGCTGAATATCCCAGAAAAACCAAGTCACATTTAATATGAAGCAGGTAGCTTCACCAAACCAAGTACAGTGCAGTAATTAACTCACTCTCAGAAAAATTGTTGGTTGACTTAGAAATAATATAACTAAACATTTTT
>NW_027695660.1:0-352 GCF_054177405.1 Leptonychotes weddellii | reverse complement strand
GGTGAGGTGCACCCTGCCGGCAGGCCCGGGGGGCCCTGAGCGACCCACCCGCCCAGTCAGTGGGCAGTTCCGTCCCCTCACTGAGTATCGGTTCATCGGAAGCCCCAGAGCTGTATGTTTTCCAATGAATAAAGCCAATTAAATGTCGGTGGCGTTTCTAGATTTAAAGCTGGAAGGTTTTATTTTTTTTTTAAACATAAATTTCTTTTGAAGCATTCCACTTTCACGGGAAAAGGCATTTGTCATAAGTGGCCAGCTTGGTGAATTTTCAGTAGGTACACCCACCCCCCCAGGTAACCAGCTTGGGGTTGAGAGACAGACGTGGCCCGCATCTGTCGAGCACCCCAGCATT
>NW_027695659.1:0-352 GCF_054177405.1 Leptonychotes weddellii | reverse complement strand
GACAGGGAGGACCAAGTGTGCTCTCTTTAGAGATGATGGCAGCTCCCGGGAAACCGAGGAAATTAGAAACTGGCAGGATATTTGGTTTTGTTCTCATCTAAAGGTTTTAGGAATTTAAGTGGGTTTATCCCAGTCAAATGTGTTCAAAGGTAATTTTACAAAAATGGAGTATAGTTCTCTTATAAATTGTCACCCAAAGCATAATATTTCAAGACTCAGAAAACTGGCTTTCTTTTTTTAAATTCGTATTTTACTTGCCTTGTCTCAATAAACATCCCAAGTGTGGGTTTAGCAAATTGCTGTGGTTCAGGCAAATTTTGTGTTTATACCTCTTTTTTGGTTAATTTCTCTG
>NW_027695658.1:0-352 GCF_054177405.1 Leptonychotes weddellii | reverse complement strand
GCCACCCAGGCACCCCAGGATTTCAATAAGTATTAAGTCATTATTTGGTCTGAGGAGCACAATATTTGGGAGTTTTTCAGATTTATGGCTATGATTATTTGCCAACAATTTGCATTATTCTTTTCAGTTTCACAGCTCATTATTTCAAAAGCTCATTATTTTACAAGGAAATAAAATGATCCACTTTTTTTTTTTTTTTAAATGGGGAAGCCCGGTATGTAAACAAACCATGGATAAGAAAAGTGGCCTATATCTCTGCATCAGAGAACCAGGCTTGCTGTTGGGTGAAACCTCATTCTTAACATTGTCTCATCAATACTGGGAAACCGAGAGTCATATCCAAACTCAACAG
>NW_027695657.1:0-352 GCF_054177405.1 Leptonychotes weddellii | reverse complement strand
TCAGGGAAGCTCACTGTGGTAGGCTAAGTAACGCACCCCCCAAATATGTCCACATCCTAATCCCTGGAACCTGTGAATAGGTTACCCAGGACGGAAACACACTTGCCAACGGGATTCAGTTAAGGATCTGGAGAAGGGCGTAGATCCTGGATTACCTGGGGATCCAATGTCATCACAAGGGTTCTCAGAACTAGGAGGCAGGGGTCAGAGAGAGATTGGAAGGAGCTATGCTGCTGGCTTTGAAGATGGAGGAAGGGGCCACGATTCTAGGAGTGCAGGCAGCTTCTAGAAGGTGGAAAATGCAAGGAAAGGGATTGTCCCCTGGAGTCTCCAGAAGGATCGCACTCCTAAG
>NW_027695656.1:0-352 GCF_054177405.1 Leptonychotes weddellii | reverse complement strand
TTTTTTTAAAGATTTTATTTATTTATTTGAGAGAGAGAATGAGAGAGAGAGAGAGAGAGCATGAGAGGGGGAGGGTCAGAGGGAGAAGCAGACTCCCTGCCGAGCAGGGAGCCCGATGCGGGACTCGATCCTGGGACTCCAGGATCATGACCTGAGCCGAAGGCAGTCGCTTAACCAACTGAGCCACCCAGGCGCCCCTCTTCTACTTTTCTACCCTCATAATTCCCAGCTAGGCCTAGGAAGTTATTGCCAGCTCTCAAAGTGTGATCAGGCAAGCAGAAAGAAGGCCTAATGATCAGGGAAATCAGTAAAAAATAAGTAAATAAATCCAGCTTCCAAGATTGATGGTCAG
>NW_027695655.1:0-352 GCF_054177405.1 Leptonychotes weddellii | reverse complement strand
GCTCAGGTCATGATCCTGGAGTCCCGGGATCGAGTCCCGCATCGGGCTCCCTGCTCGGCAGGGAGCCTGCTTCTCCCTCTGACCCTCCCCTCTCTCATGTGCTCTCTCTCTCTCATTCTCTCTGTCTCAAATAAATAAATAAATAAAATCTTTAAAAAAAAAAGTTTTGAGTTTCATTGATACTGAGAGTACAGCAAGGACCAATTTAACCTGGATTACAGAAGCACATCTGCAGCACAAAATAGCTGATTTATTACTGTTTGTGTCTAGGTCTATAAAGATGCCACAACAGGACATGAAGTTGTTTTAGAATTGTAGCCAAGTTCAGGAACAAAAGGTTCAAGAGTTTTGT
>NW_027695654.1:0-352 GCF_054177405.1 Leptonychotes weddellii | reverse complement strand
TTTTCTTTTTCAATGTTACTTCGGCTATTTGGGGTCTTTTCTGGTTCTGTATAAATTTTAAAATTGTTTGTTCCAGCTCTGTGAAAAATGCTGGTGTTATTTTGACAGGGATTGCACTGAATGTGTAGATTGCTCTAGGTAGCATAGACATTTTAACAATATTTGTTCTTCCAGTCCGTGAGCATGGAACATTTTTCCATTTCTTTGTGTCTTCCTCAGTTTCTTTCATGAGTGTTCTATAGTTTTCTGAGTACAGATCCTTTGCCTCTTTGATTAGGTTTATTCCTAGGTATCTTGTGGTTTTTGATGCAGTTGTAAATGGGATCAGTTCCTTGAATTTCTCTTTATGCTC
>NW_027695653.1:0-352 GCF_054177405.1 Leptonychotes weddellii | reverse complement strand
TTGGGTAGGGCAATAAGCCAGCCCAGCTCAGCCCAGCTCAGCTCATGTCTTAGAATCTTTGTCTCTGGGGGCACCTGGGTAGCTGGGTCGTTGACCAGACTCTTGGTTTCGGCTCACGTCATGATCTCAGGACCATGGGAGATTGTCATTGTATTAGGTACGTTGATTAAAGTAGAAACTCTTTTCTACTTTTTTTTTTAAAGATTTTATTTATTTATTTGACAGAGAGAGAGCACAAGTAGGCAGAGCGGCAGGCAGAGGGAGAGGGAGAGGGAGAAGCAGGCTTCCCGCCAAGCAGGGAGCACGATTTGGGGCTCCATCCCAGGACCCTGGGACCCTGATCTGAGCCGGA
>NW_027695652.1:0-6628 GCF_054177405.1 Leptonychotes weddellii | reverse complement strand
CCTCTCCCCTTCCTTCCTTCCTTCTTCCTTCCTTCCTTCCTTCCTTCCTTCCTTCCTTCCTTCCTTCCTCCCTCCCTCCCTCCCTCCCTTCCTTCCTTCCTTCCCTCCTGGAACCCGGGAGCCTCAGTTTCCATCCCCATAAAGCAGGACCATTGACTGCTGATGCAAGGCTGTGCTGGGGAGGGGACAGGGCGTATGACATCTCTTTCCTCATAGTGAGCATCCTCCGAAACCCGATGGCCACCGTAAACCAGCCTCACAGACGTTCCTCATAAAGTACGGCTTCCAGGAGCCAGCCTTCCAAAGAACAGACCCACATCCTCAAAGATTATCTCGAAATGGATGGAAGGCCAAGTGTAAGAGACGAAACTATGAGGCTCTTAGAAGAAAATGCAAGAGTAAATCTTTACGACCTTGGATTTGACGGCAGTCCCTTGGATGTGACAGGAGAAGCACGTGCAACAAGAGAAAAAATAACTACAGTAGAATCATCAAAATTAAAAACTTTTGTGCTTCAAAGGGCCCCATGATGAAAGTAAAAGGACCACCACAGAATGGGAGAAAATAGCCGCCAACCGTGGGTGCGCTAGGGTCTCCCATGCAGAACATACAGACTCTACGGCCGACCTCAGGGACATGCCTCCCACGCGCACGCACGGACGCCACCGCCCCGAAGCTCCAAAGCCCGGCGAGCAGCAAGTGCGGGCAAGGACGCAGAGCCCGAGCGCTGCTGCCCTCCTGGCGGTTCCTGCGCGTGGGAAACGCAGAGCTGCCACGTGACCCAGGCCCTCTCCCCCAAGACGCGGGGCAGGGCGGTGAGGGAGGGTTGCTGGGCGGCGCCCCCACACTGGGTGTGGGCCCAGGCCCGCGCGCGGGCCGGCGTCTCCCGGGCCACCTCCGGGCTGGGGCATCTCCACTGCGCCTCCCCGCCTCCCTTTCCCGCAGATGGATTCACTTCGAGGGAGATGGTTAGCACCGCCCGAAACCCCATCCCCGGAGGCCTAGCCGGGAAAATGAGGGTAATTCCAACCCGAGCCTGGAGCCAGCGGAGGTCCCCAGGGTGCTGGGAAGGGGGTGCCGCCCCACCCCCGGCAGGGCACCCACACCGGGCCCCACTCCCTGCTCCCCTCCCTGGGGGTGCGCGTCTCCCGCTGGGGCCTCCGGGCAGCGTTTGTTCAGCCAGCGTCCTTTGTGTGGGGTAGCCAGGCTGCGGGTGGGGGGCTTTGGGCGGGAGGTTGCACCCTGGTGTCAGAAGCCCTCCCCCAAAGCATCTCACAGCTGCCGGGCCGCCTGGGCGGGCGGGGCGTCCATTAGTGGAGGCAGGGGATTTGCCCTGCTACTTGTGTAAACACAGGGCTTAGGGGGGCGGCGTGCACCTGGGACACCTGAGCAGAGGCGGGGCCAGGTGCCACCTGTGGGGGGCTGTGCACCTAGGAAGACGCAGGGGTGAAGATGTGCCCAGCCCACCCCCGCGGCGCCCGAGCAGCGTCCCCTCCTGCACCAGCCTGGCACCTGGGCGCCCGGCCCTGTGTCCAGATGGTGTTGAGTCCTTCTCAGCTCGGGGGTTCACGTGGCAGCTCTCTGCCCCCCGGCACTTACCACACGGCCTGATGGTCTGTTTACAAGGCTCTTCCGCACCAGACAGAGGGGCTCTTGAGGGATTTTAATGACCTCCACCTCCCCTGTCAGCGCTAATCAGTGTTTCCTGAATGAATGCGCAAAGGAATGAATGAATTCTTGAGCACACCACCCCCCACGCCCCACCAGGCCCTGTGTGGAGGCGGGAGCAGCGCGTCAGGGGGCAGGTGGCCTTCCTGCCACAGGAGACCCTGGGGGAACACTGGGGTCAGCTGGGGAGGGCGCATGCTGGGAAACAGACCTGAGGAGGTGAGGGCAGACATCTGGAGAAGTGGGATGCAGGGAATGGCCTGTGCAAAGGCCCTGAGGCAAGACCTGGGGGTTCTAGGAACAGTGAAAAAAGCCGGCAAGGCTGGAGCCCAGGGAGGGAGACACAGGGAAGCAGAGAGCAGGGGAGGTAGGTAGGGGAGTAGGGGAGGAGCCCTGCTATGGGACCGTCCAGCCCCCCTGCTAGCCCCAGCCCTTTCCCTCCACTCATTGACAGGGAGAAAGGGCCAGACCCTCACTTCACCTTGCAGCAAAGCAAGGTGGGGGTGCAGCAGGCAGCTCTGGCCATGAAGGAAGAAGTCCCTGAGGAAGGGGTGTCTGAGAGGTTGATCCTGCCCCCAAGATGAGACAGTCCCGACCCAGGTGCCACCCCTGCCTGCCCTTTGGCTGTGGTCCTGTGGGCACGAGCTGTCTGGAGCTCTGGCAGCCACCTTGTGCTCATGAGGCACTACACCCAGATGGGGAGAAGAGCTGCACCCCGGTCACCTCACCCCAGCCGTGACCTGTGTGCCTTCTCCTCGCCGTCCCTGTCTCTCTCCCTTGTCAGCTCAGGGTGCCGGGCTCCCATGTGTTTCTGCTGCCCAGAGCAGGGGCATGGGTGCCCCAAACTGTCCAGTACACAGACGAGTGCTCAGCCTGTGCGTGCGTCCCAGGGCCGCCCCTCCACTCAGTCTGGCCCTGATGGAGCACCCAGGGGCTTCGTGGGCACCGTGCACACACCTCCTCCCATGGGACGCCCCAGGCTGCAAACCCACCAGTGGGGGCCAGGCCACCATCCAAACTGGCGACCTCGGGACACCCGGGCATGGCGTGCAGGCACGACCATGGCCATGCTCTGCGGGGGCCCAGGAACCACTGAGGGACCACAGCCATGGGGCCCCCACTGGCCCTTCCAGAACCAGCACCCCGGCCTTGTGACACCCACGACCACCTTGGGGTGAAGTCAGTAGACAACACGACCTCCCCCTGCACGTCATGTGATGTCTCAGCTGCAACAGACTAAAAGGAAAGGACACTAACGCTGTTAAATGTGCAGTTCAAGGAACAAATGTGTAGGAGGCCCGGCCACACCAGGCGGCAGGAGGCGCCCAGCCGCGGGCACGGTGCAGCAAGTAGACCCGAGTGCGATGGCATTCGGCTCGGGATGGCTGACCCCATTTTTACCTATGTGAAATTCGGGGATCGGGGCTAGGTTGTGACACGTCTGCGTGACGCAGGCCCCCAGCACACGGGTCCCGGTCTCCTGCAAAGTGAGCAGCGCCTTGGACAGCATGCGGTGCTCTTGTCCCTCACGTCCCCGGGCGCCGAGTTCCTGGAACGCTCAGCATGGGCCGGGAGCGTGGAAAAGGCTGTTTTCACGTGACACAGGGCTGGGGGTCCAGGCCAGGACCCTGAAGGGACTCTCACCACATGTGTGTGGGGGCCCTGGCAAGTGTCCTGGCCCAGTACTTGCTGCCAAACCCAGACATCCCCCACTGGCCTCCAGGCTGCCCCTAATCTGCACCCCAACTTCCCTGCCCCGGCCCCCTCCGGGCTGAGTCGGCAGAGCCCCAGAGCCCGCTCATGTTGAATGGCCCTGCCCTCGGGAGGCAGGCCCGGCCCTCCAGCGGGCCCAGCTGGGCGGGAGCCCCTCGTGTCAGGCTGCGGCTGGCCGGGCAGGCCTCTGTCCCCCCAGGTGCCCCCCCCCACCTGGCCCAGCGAGGGGCAGGTGGTGATGGATGGGCGCAGGAGGCTCCATTCTGCGCAGACATTCCTCCTGCAGATAAACGGCCTCGAGTGGCCGCCCCCACAGCGGCCAGCGGAGAGGCCCTCTTGAAAGGCAGGAGTTGAGGGGCCTCTGTATATAATAAAGGTGAAAGAGTGTCATCCAGACATTTTTATGCTCTTCCCGAGGCCCCAGCTGCCGCGCGGCCGGAAGGACCTGGGGCTTTTAACCGTGGCCTGAGGAAGCGGCTGCTTTTAGCGGGTTCCAGGCCTGAGAGGGAGCTTGGGGTCGGGACTTGGGCACGGCTCAGGGCCCCTTTCCCACCTGAGTCAGCCGCACCCCTCCTCAGCAGGAATTCTGAAGGACGCACTAGCCTGTCGGGGCTGAACACTGGGGGCGTTTGGCGACTGTGGGCTCCGCACTGGTCAGAGCCTGCAGAGCATGTGGGCCGTGCGTGCCCCCCACAGGGCCGTGGGCTGACTCCCAGTTTGGCACAGCCTGGCTGTCCCCGGGGCGCCTGGCCGGGCAACATCACCATCCCCAATACAGAGGCTCAGTGGTCTGCCTATGACTCCAGCCCCTCCTCGGGCTTTGAGGGTCCGCAGGAATGGGGTTGGTGGGCCCTCTCACCAGGCCCGGCACGGCATGGGTGCTCACGGATGCTTCTTCCTGCGTCCCTCCCCAAGTCTGAGTGTGCGGGAAAGGAGTGTCCACCACACCTCTGAGAACACCAGGCTCAGGGTGGCCACGCCACTCCCAAGCACACCTCGGGGAGGGGACAGCAGAGCGGGGTCTCCCCCACAAGGGCCCAGACACTCGAGCGTCCAGGGCAGGGACCCCCACAAGGGCCCAGTCTGTGTGCATGTCTCAGGACTCAGGGGTCAGCCTCAAAGACCGGGTGCGCTCTCCGACACCCCAGGCCACTCAGCCTACTCCCTGCCTCGGTGTCTTGGAATCCCCTGGCCCATCAGCTGTGACTCGGGGCGCAGGCATCCCCCAGCCCCCTCCAGGCCCCGAACACAGGGGACACGTAACATGCACCAGGCTGTAGGGGCAGGGGTGAGTGGACCCACAGAGGGGAGGCCCCAGGCCTGGTGCGGCCGGCAGCCCCGGTCCCACAGAGAGAGCCCCAGGCTGGAGGCAGTGGGCTCGTCACGCCTTCCCAGCGGCCCTGCCCCTGCCCCTTCAGCGCCCGGCACGTGGCTGAACACTGAAGCTGCTGCACAAGGAAACCAGAATGACCCAGCATTGGATCAGCGGTGCTGACCAGGTCCCGCGTGGAGCTCCAAGTTTTCTGGAAAAGGAAATGGAGAGAGAGATTGGTTATGAGCCGTTCAGGAGAGGCAGAAAAAGCATGTTCTTCCATTTTTCATATTAACCGGAGCCCGACCCTGGGTCCCACCCCCTGCATCAGCCTCAGCACCCCAGCTGCAGGGGTGCCCAGGCCCCACAGGTCCCCGGCTGGGCATTGGCGGGGCGCTGAGCCCCCTGTTGAGCCCTGAGAAGCCCGCGGTTCCCGCTCAGCAGCCTGGCCATCCTGGGGTCCCTCTCCCGGACTCCCCTGTCTTCTCTCCTTGCCCTAGAATCACCTTTGGTTCCTCCCCCTTGGCCCCTAGGACACCCAGCTCTGTCTTTTCACTGAGTCTGAGTTTCTCCAAACCCAGAAGGGGCTGCTGGGGAGGAGGGCTCCTGCCCGAGTGTGGGGACGATGGAGGGCGGGGCGCCAGGAAGTGGATGGTGACCCTCCCCAGAAGCGATCCCTCTGCTGGCTTCTCCACAAGACCAGCCCCCTCCTTTTTCCTTAAACCATGGGGTGGGGGCTCCCCTCCCCACCAGACCTGTCCTGGAGGCCAAGACCGCTGCTCTTTGTGACAAGTAGCAGTGGGTCCTTGCTTGATGACTCCCTGCTTGGCTACGGGCAGGTTCTCCTTGACTTTTCAAGGCTCATGAGATCCTGTGGCCAGGAGTTCCTGGGCCCCCTGACCCTCAGAGCCTTTTGGCCTCGTCGCCACCAGGTGTCGCTGACCTTGGGGAGAGGTCAAACCAAGAAGTGAAGAGTCTTGGTTGTTCAAACATTTTAATAGGCAACACAAAACCTGGTTCAAATTCAACACCAAACCTGGTTCAAATTCAACACCAAACCTGATTTACCAGTGACAGACCCCTGCCCTGCCCCTCATCGGTCCTCCCTTGGCACTCTGGGGTGCAGAGGTGTCCCCATGGGACTGAGGGGCAGCTGCCCACACCACACCCTGCCTGCCGCCCCTCCCTGCCCCACCCCTGCTTCCTGGAATCAAACCCTCCCGACAAAGGTCTGGCTTCTCAGAGAACAGCAACGGTGTGTCCCCCCTGCACCCTCTTCCCAGCCCAGGCCTGCTCCCTGCTCACCGGCTAGTGAATCTGAGCCTGGGAGGCCCCAGGGCCCAAAGGCCCTCCACCTGGGCCTGCTGCCACCCCCAGCCCGCAGGCCCTCCAGCGCCCTCCACGCGGGGCCCACCCCCACCCCCCACATTCTCAAAAAGGACCCTCCAAAGGCAAGGAGACTTGGGCTGCGGGAAGCAGAGTGCAGGCTCCCTCGGGCTCCCCGCTGCCCTCGCTGTCCTCCAGGAGCACTCAGAGACCAGAAGCACCAGTGCTGCCCCCCACCCTCCCAGGCACAGGGCCGGCCCCAGCAGCCATGTGCTGCCTGCCCCCTGAGATGCGGGCTGTCCCCTCTCCACGGAGGAGCGGTCCAGGCTAGGCACTCCGGCCTCCCGCCTGGGCCAGCACCGGGGCCACCCCACTCCCCGGGCCACGCCCCACTGCTGGCCCAGGTCAGGTTTCCATCCGCCACCATCAGGCAGATGTCAAGCTCAAAGGGGCAGCAGTAATTTGGACAATTACAGTCACTATTATTGCTTCCTCTCCTTAAACAGGGGCCCCAATTACTCAGACACAGCCACCAGCCACTCCCCAAGGCTGCGGGGTGGGGGGGGGACCCGCGAGGGTGGGGGGAGGGGATGGGACTGGGGGGAGTGG
>NW_027695651.1:0-352 GCF_054177405.1 Leptonychotes weddellii | reverse complement strand
TTGATGGGCTCCAACATCACACCCTGCCATAATCTGACCAGTAAAGTCAAGCAAGCAGAGGTACACAGTGCAGAACACATAGTCAATATTTAATAAATATTAATTTTAAAAATATTTGACTAATTTTTCTAATGTAGTTTAGAATAATTTTTAAAATTAATTAATGTATTCAAATGGTTAATCCCTCATAGACATAGCCTTTACAATGATCAGCTGTTAAAAGAATTCCATGAAGTAGAACTATTGTCTAGGTTTTACATATTTGTAAAGAATTTGTGGAGAAAATGAACTTTAAAAATCCATCTGTGTGTTATTTAAAGACATAAAGGTATAGAAAACACATATATCTTAA
>NW_027695650.1:0-352 GCF_054177405.1 Leptonychotes weddellii | reverse complement strand
AGTTATGATATATGGTTTCCCCAGAAGATAATGAAGCTTCAGAAAGTACAGAAGGTGTCAAGATCCATAGTTTGCTTCATCAAATGCTTTTCTAGCTCGTTTCAATTCTTCATTCATAGTAAGCAAGTCTTTAACCCTAGCAAACTTCCTTGGGTCCTTTCGAATCAAGAAGACGATATCTTCAGCTTGTACCCGACCTTGTCTTGAATTGACATTGCCTTGTGAGTCATTTCAGTGATGAACTCTATGACAAGGTCTTCAAGAATATCTACTGACTCAGTATAAGGATTCTGGTCATCCCCAAACCCATACATCATACATCGCAATTCTTTAGAAAAAAGTCTCTTCCTTT
>NW_027695649.1:0-352 GCF_054177405.1 Leptonychotes weddellii | reverse complement strand
GGTGGCTGGTTCACATGCTCCTTTTGACCTTGAACTTTGCAGTCAGTGGTAATGTCTCAGGAGCCTGAGGATTGACTGCACAGCTGGCATGTTCTCCATCCTAGTGGCAGAGTCTGGAATTCAGACACTTCAACACCTCCAACAGACTCCTAGAGGGAGTCTGCTTCTCCCTCTACCCCTCCCCCTTCTCGTGCTCGCTCGCTCTCTCAAATAAACAAATAAAAATTTAAAAATAAAATAAAATAAAATAAATCAGATTGCCCATGATGATGCACTCCTAAGCTTGGCAGTGAGTACCAGGGGAGAGCAAAACAGACATGGTCCCCGCTATGGGTTAGTCCAGTGTGTGGCC
>NW_027695648.1:0-352 GCF_054177405.1 Leptonychotes weddellii | reverse complement strand
TGAGGGGTCCCTGCTTCATGGCCTATTGTCGTAACCAGGTTAAGACAAAGAGATCATGTTGGTCTCATCCCTGTCCAAGGGAGACATTGCCTAATATGAAAGAAGCCAATATATTTCTGTGAGATTCGGGGTGACTCAAGGATTGGAAAAGATGTGGCCATTGTCCCCTGGAGGCATTAAAAGACAACAGCTATTTTGAAACGAAGGTTGGACTCTGCTTGGTGAAAATGGCCCAAAGCTATAATGATCCTGTAATGTAACATTATCTTCAAAGTCTGCAAGCAGTTTATTGCTTTAAGTGCCATCACTGTAGGTCCCCAATGCCTTGGTCAGCCCATCCAGTAGAGACATT
>NW_027695647.1:0-352 GCF_054177405.1 Leptonychotes weddellii | reverse complement strand
CTCTCTCTTTCTCTTCCCACAACCTCGCTTGTGGCTCCAGGTGTGGTGCGTGCTTTCCAGAACCTGTGAGTAATAAACCTTTTTATCAAATTCGTAAAGTTATTACAACCCTCCAGACAGGAGTCTGCCCTGTTTTGCACTGTGATCCTAAACACATCCTGAACATCCTCGAGCTGAATTTCTTCATTCGTTAATTGGAAGTAACAGTGACATGGATTCTTCAACAAAGCCGTAAAGTTAGAATTCAATAATAAGCTAACACATAAAGAAAGGATGTGATTGGGGCGCCTGGATGGCTCAGTTGGTTAAGCGACTGCCTTCAGCTCAGGTCATGGTCCCAGGGTCCTGGGAT
>NW_027695646.1:0-352 GCF_054177405.1 Leptonychotes weddellii | reverse complement strand
TGGATTAAATGAGAAGCCACATGTACGGTGCCCTGCACAGTGCCTAGGGAGCACCACTCCTGCTCTTTAGGGTATGCCCTGGGAGACCACCCAGAGGATGCTCCTTCAAGGGCCAGTACCCATCTCTTCCCCTTCCTCCCATCACCTGCCTGGTTCACCTCCAGGGAGCCTACGACCACCCGAGCGCCCCCAGTGCCCTCCGGCTGCTGCAGGGCTGCTGCCGGGATCTCAATCAGACCAACACCCCTGCACCCCTGCCCTGGCCAAGACCTTGGCCTCATCTCAAGTTTATGTAGATTGCAAATGGAGCTTCCAGCTACACTACAGGATTCTGGAATGAGGAAGGGGTGGG
>NW_027695645.1:0-352 GCF_054177405.1 Leptonychotes weddellii | reverse complement strand
TTAGCACCGGCGCCAATAGTTTGGGAAAACATGCACAAATAAGACGGAGTTGAAGACGCTATTGTAAATGAAAGTGAGAAAAAAAAGCAGAAAAGATTAGTGTAAGAAAGACGTTTAAGAATAGGGGAAGTAGAGGGGCGCCTGGGTGGCTCAGTCGTTAAGCGTCTGCCTTGGCTGGGGTCATGATCCCAGGGTCCTGGGATCGAGCCCCACATCGGGCTCCCTGCTTAGCGGAAAGCCTGCTTCTCTCTCTCCACCGCTCCCCCGCCTGTGTTTCTGCTCTCGCTATCTCTCTCTGTCAAATGAATAAATAAAATCTTAAAAAAAAAAAAAAAAAAAGACTGAAAACTAG
>NW_027695644.1:0-352 GCF_054177405.1 Leptonychotes weddellii | reverse complement strand
CCCCCCCCGTCACTTCCTCAGGCTCCCCCTGGAGGCACAGTGGGGGTTCCACCCCACCCTCCTCAGTACTGCTTTAGTCACACAAGAGAATGTCTACCTGTAAATTCTGGCAAGTGCTGGAAAGAAAGGACAGGGGGACGCCTGGGTGGCTCAGTCGGTTAAGTGTCTGCCTTCAGCTCAGGTCATGATCCCAGGGTCCCGGGATCGAGTCCCACATCAGGTTCCTTGCTCAGCGGGGAGCCTGCTTCTCCCTCTGCTTGTGCTCTTTCTCTCTCTGACAAATAAATAAATAAAATCTTTAAAAAAAAATAAATAAAACAAGAAGTATCATTGGGCGCCTGGGTGGCTCAGT
>NW_027695643.1:0-352 GCF_054177405.1 Leptonychotes weddellii | reverse complement strand
TACAGAAATCTAAGAGCAGATTTCTGATGGAACCCCATGACAAGTGACCCTGCGTTCCTTCTCCATCTGAGGGGATTGATTCTTCTCCAGATCTCGACCTCCACAGCCACCACCTTCAGACAGGAGGAGGAAGAGGAATCACCAGCAGGGATTCTCATCCTGGCTGCAGTGAACAGAGGAATTCTGGGAAAAGGACGGGGAGGGAAGAAACACAGGTCCCCAAATATAACAGCTGGTGAGCCCCCACATGCCTCCAGGCACCCCCGTGGCTACAAAGATGAGAGAACAGTCTCCAGTCTCTCTGTGCTGCCCCTGGGGCCCAGCTCTCCCTTCCTCCAACACAGAGAATGTC
>NW_027695642.1:0-6628 GCF_054177405.1 Leptonychotes weddellii | reverse complement strand
GTCTCACATCGAGGTCTTTCATCCACTTTGAGTTTCTCTTTGTGAATGGTGTTAGAGAATGGTTGAGTTTCATTCTTCTGCATGTGGTTGTCCAATTTTCCCAGCACCATTTATTGAAGAGATTGTCTTTTTTCCATTGCATGTTTTTTCCTGCTTTGTCAAAGATTATTTGACCACAGAGTTGAGGGTCCATATCTGAGTTCTCTATTCTGTTCCATTGGTCTGTATGTCTGTTTTTGTGCCAGTACCATGCTGTCTTGGTGATCACAGCTTTGTAATATAGCTTGAAATCGGGCAACGTGATGCCCCCAGCTTTGTTTTTCTTTTTCAACATTTCCTTGGTGATTCAGGGTCTTTTCTGATTCCATACAAATTTTAGGATTGTTTGTTTCAGCACTTTGAAAAATGTCACTGGAATTTTGATCAGGTTGGCATTGAAGGTATAGATTGCTCTGGGTAGCATAGACAGCAAGGAAATAGAAACAATTATTAGAAATTATTATCAACAACTATATGCCAATAAACTGAGTAATCTGGATGAAATGGAGGCCTTCCTGGAAACCTATAAGCTGCCAAGACTGAAATAGGAAGAAATTGACAACATGAATAGGCCAATAATCAGCAACAAGTTTGAAGCAGTGATCAAAAACCTCCCAAAAAACAAGAGTCCAGGGCCTGATGGATTCCCTGGGGAATTCTACCAAACATTCAAAGAAGAAATAATACGTATTCTACTGAAGCTGTTTCAAAAAATAGAAACAGAAGGAAAACTTCCAAACTCATTCTATGAGGCCAGCATTACCTTAATCCCCAAACCAGGCAAAGACCCCATCAAAAAGTAGAATTTCAGACTGATATCCCTGATGAATATGGATTCCAAAATCCTCAACAAAATGCTAGCTAATATGACCCCCATATTTTATGGTCAAAGTTATGTTATCAACATATCAACCTGGCTGCTGTGGCTGAAGATGCTGTGTCTCCATTCTGGCTACATGGCCTAGCCCACTTGGGGTCATTTCCTTCCAGTGTTTTAAAAACCACTTTAGATATATAATAATTTAAGATTTCTAGGGAAGCTGCAAAAATAGTACCGAATTCCCTCATACCTTTCACCCATCTTCCTCTAATGGTAAAATTCCACGTAACCATAGTATCGAAATGAAGAAAATAATATAGGTACCATGCTATTAATTAAACCATAGACTTTATTCTGATTTCATCAGTATTTTTACTACTTGTCCTTTTCTGTTACAGGATCCAATCTGGAATTCAAATTACATTTAGCCGTTATTTTTCCTAAGTCATCTTCATTCTATGGTAGTTCCCTGATCTTTCTTTATCTTTCATTACCACACACTTTTGAAGAACAGTCTGTTATTTTGTCAAATTTCCCTCAATTTAAGTTTGCCTAATGTTTTCCAATGCATCCATTGAGGTTATCCATTTTTGTTAAGAACACCACAGAAATGACATGCCCTTTTCATTGCAACATGTCAGGGCAAACATGATGTTGATATATCATATTACACACATTTATCATTTATTTCTGTTATCTATGTCTCTATACATGAGTTTATACTGACATCTCTGATTCCAGTCCAGCCCTACGGGGTCATCTGAGCCTACCCCTTTTACTTATTTGGAACTTTTTTCTCCAACAGTGAGAAATATGGCTTTCAAGATCTGTATTTACCTATTTTTTTTCAATTACAGCATATACATAAAGTATTTTAGAAATTGCTAAAACATATTCACGAGAAACAAATTTACCAAGAATACTGTTTTCATGTATAGTTCTTTGGGGTTTAGTCTTACAGTATCCAATCAAAATACTATTTTTCAAAGTTAGTTTACTTCTTTTTTTTCCAACCCCTTTACTGTGGTTATAGTATTTATTTGTAATTCAGTTAAGTTCATTTAGTGCAATTTATATTATTTTGTGTTCACTTTATTCCTGGTTCTTTTTAAAATTTACATAAAGAACTTCCTCTCTGTAGTGTACATTTTCATGGATTTGGACATATTTGGAGAACTGCTTGTCTACCACCACAGTCATAATATGGAACATTTCTATTACCTCAAAAAGTCTCTCCTCCTGTTTTTTCAAGGTCACCTTTCACCCTCTACCCCCAATCCTTGGTAACTACTGATCTGTTATCTATTCCTGTCATTTTGACTTTTCCAGAAAATCATTCAAATGGAATCCCATAATTGTTTGTTTCTGGCTTCTTTGACTTAGCAACATTTATTTAAGATTCATCCATGCTGTTGCATGAATCAATAATTTGATTTTTTCAATTTCTTAGCAGTATTCTATTGTATGAACCCCATTTTGTTTATTTATTCACTGTCAGAAAACATCTGGGTTGCTTTCAGTTTTTTACAAATATGAACACAGCTGATGTACATATTCCTTTACAGGTTTCTGTGTGAACACAGGTTTTCATTTCTCTTGGGTAGATGACTAGGATTGCGATTGCTGGCTCATATGGTAAGTATATGCTGAACTTTATAGGAAACTACCAAACTGGTTTTTCGAATTGGTTATACATTTCACATTCCCACCAACAGTGTACAGGAGTTCCAGTTGCTCCATATCCTCTCAGAACTTGATGTAGTCAAAGTTTTTGTTTGTTTAGCATTCTAAGAAAATGTCTATTCATTTAATATTGTGGCTTTAATTCCTATATTACTAATGATTAATTATGCTGAGCATCTTTTAACATGCTTATTTTTCAGATGGACATTTTCTTTGGTTAATTTTCTGTTCACATCTTTTGTTCATTTAAGACAAATTAGGTTGTTTGTTTTGTTATTGTTGAGTTTAAGAGTTCTTTATATATTGTGTATACAAGTCCTTTGTAGAAATGTGATTTGCAAATATTTTCCCCCACTTTCTGGCTTGTCTTTTCATTTTCTTAACAGTGTCTTTCATGAAATAGAAGTTTATAATTTTGATAAATCCCAATTTATCTTTTGCCTTCCATGGATTGAACATTTGGTGTCATATTTTTAAAAAAATCTTTGCCTACCTCAAAGTCTAAAAGATTTTCTCCTATTTTCTTCTAGAATTTTGAGAGTTTTACTTTTTACATTTAGGTCTATGTCAATTTTTAAAAAATTATTTGTTAATTTATTTTTATCTGAGTATAGTTGACACAATGTTACATTAGTTTCAGGTGTACAACATAGTGATTGGACAAGTTTATACTTTATGCTATGTTCACCACAAGTGTAACTACCATCTACAACATTTTTTAAAAAGATTTTATTTATTTATTTATTTATTTATTTATTTATTTGAGAGAGAGAGAGACAGAGCTTGAGCAGGGGGAGGGGCAGAGGGAGGAAATCTCAAGCAGAGTCCATGCTCAGGGCAGAACCTGATGCAGGGCTCTATCTCATGACCCTTCCAAGTGAAAACATAACTAACAGCAGCTCCCTAAAGAGTGCAATGACAGACTCTCATATGAGAGTCTGTGTACTTTAAACATTCCTTTAAAAGCAAAATTAAAGTGTTTTTTTACCCCCCCTTAAAGTTCTTTGAACATCCTGAATTTTTAGGCATTTTCTCACTTTTTAATTGTAAATTAATGTAATTTGGGAGTTTGCTCTCTTCCTTTTTCTTCATTTTTCAAGGTTCTTCACCTTCCTCAGGTTCTGCCTTAAATGCCCATCCCTCCTGAAATGATTTTTCTTTTCCTAAAATCTGGCAATTGTTGAGTCACTCCTAGAACTGTGTATGGAATCTTCCATTTGTACTGTTGTTTTTTGGCACAGATAAGTTTATGTATGCGTCCTATCTTAGCCAGGTTGAAACACCCTTCAAACATAGGGCTGGTGTCTTGCACTTTTTCTGTTTCTCCAGAGATGAGTCCATTGATTTGCATTATGGTAACCTGAGACTCTAAACCCTAACAGCAGGACAATAATTTTTCTCGCTATTCCATCTCCAGTGCCTTTCACACTGTCTGAAACATAGTTGGAACTCAAGAAATATTTTTTGAATAATGAGTGAACAAGTAGACTTATTACAAATTCAGTAGCATGGAGCTGAAATTTCTGAAAAATTATGTGCTTCATTTTCCCTTGGAGCATCATCAGGATAGAAGGAAGTGGATTTATTTTTTCCTCTCCCAGAAATCTGTAGATTCCTAATGCTTGAGTTTTTCTTACTCAGGGAGGGTCTTCCACTTTGGTGAGGCTGGTAGATTAGTGCAGAACCTTCTGGGGAAAAAAAAAAGCCATTGAGAATATTTATGTGGCATGTTTGTGTATGTTTGTGTTTAAGGCAATTCAAGCAATCAGGTCTAATTTTCCTAAAAAGGGAGAAGAACAAACCAATCGAGGTTTACAGTGTTGAAAGGAGAAAAAAAAGGTCTACCTGGGTTTTTAAGAGTACTCCAACTGGTCTCAAGGGTTAACTTGCTTCAAGCTTATGTGCTCCTTGCTTGCTGACCTAAGGCCCTTAGTCTATAGCAGAATTAACCTACTTTCTTTGAGATTTGCAGACCACTGGCCTTGAGGAGTGAAGGACTGAACTTTCCCAGAAGATAAGTCGTGACCATATTAAAAAACAGCTGCTGATGATGCCAGCCAGTCTGTTCATGGTCATTATCAACATAAGACTAAGCACATGGGCTCCAGCTTCTCCTGCAGGTAATGTCTCCCCACATATCTTGTCCTTTCCCTTTAAAACCCTCTGGCTTCGCCGGGACAGGAAAGATGGTCTTTGGGACACTAGTCTACCATCTTCCCAGGTTGCTGGCTTCCTGAATAAAGCAACTTTCCTTTCCCACCATCATTTGGCTCTTTAAAGATTTGGAGCAGCTGAACCTGAGTTGAGAACCAGTTCCCTATCCAATAACAGGTTTCTCTCCCAGGAGTGAGAGGAAGAAAGCATTGTAGGCCTCTCTGGAGATAGAAAGTCCTGAACTCACTTAGTTGCTGAGGCTCTGAGGGTCAGGATTCTAAGGGGATGCCTATGAGGACAGAGCTGTGGCCTTAAGTGTGGGCAAAGCCTCCCCATGCCCAGACTTGGCCTGAAAGTGAGGGAAGCTGCCAGGTCGCACTGCCCATCAACAAATAGAGCTTGTTGACTTGGGCCACAGATGGCTCAACAGCTTGGACAGATGGTGAGAGACTACTGCTTCCCAGTGGCATCTTGTGGCCCCAAGACCAAATGACGACTGGGGCAGCCACAGACGAGACTCTTCCCTGCCCAGAAAGTGAAAGGCTGGAAGGTCAGTTTCATTTATCTATTGATCTATCAATCTATAGATGCATTTTGGCAGTCCAGGGGAGGGTGCTGAGAGCTCAAAATTACTCATATGTCTTCCTGCCAATTTGAAGGGACAGGGATTTGAGCTTCTAATTAATTGGAAAAAATTAAAGGATTGTGGTATAACATGTATATTGCATGTCCCAGAGCAATTCATCCATCGTATAGTTTTTTTTTCTGGTCACATCCTGCTAAGGATAGGAGGTTTTTTTTTACAGACATGTAGAACATTCTTACCTTATAACCTTCCTGCTGATGAGAGAAATAGTCTGGCTTCCAGTTCAACTTCCAGTGTGGGAATATGTAGGTTTCTGGAATCATTCTGAAGCTTTAATGTCTTTACATTATTGTTGACCTTAGTTTTCCTTTTCCCTATAAGGAGCAATATTGGGTGAGTATATGCTGGACTGTGTCACGGGACCCACAGCAGCATGTAATTTTCACTAACAGTGTATGTCTTGGGGCTGTTTTAGGAAGTATTCTTTGGAACTTTACAGTTACTTTACACCTTGAAAGCTAGCGTTTGTTTCAGACCAGCTGTTTAGCTTAAGTTTAAATTACGTCTTGAAATATGTTTCCTTACTGAATGTGTGCAAATTACATTTCTGATGTGAAAATGGTGGTATATTGGTGAAAAGTTTTTTGCTTTCATAGAGCTTCTCTTTTCGTCTTTATTCCTTTTTCCTCCCACTTAAATAAATGAGGTTCTCTATGCATCCTCCATTATAAAGGAGTTGAAACTAGAGTCTGCACTCCAGCTGTTCTGACATGCCTTTGGTTACATTGCTTTTCTCCACTAGCCTCTTTGGATCCTGAGAATGGAAACCGTTTCCCACCCCTGCAGCTTCCCCTGTGTGTTCTCTTAACCCTTGCCTTGTCTCTGTAAATAAATAGTCCTTTTACTAATTTGCCTTCAAAATCCCAGCTGGGCCTGTCTCTGACTCCTTTCAAGACATGGAGTGCTAAAGCATTAAGCTTTTTCTAAAAACACTGGGCTGATGAATTGGGAATATTGACTTTTGGAACAACTCTTGAGTACAGCTCTTTTCAGATTGCTTCCTGGACAGTGAGTAGTAATTTCATAATGACTTTTTAGTATCGACTGGGGTCCTATTTTCCAAGAGTCAGTATTACGTTGTTTAGCCTGGTTGTCTTGAGCTTAAAGAGAGTAACATTTCAGTGAAAAGGATGAGGATTATAAAAACTGAATCACACCCCCAGATTGAAAGTGAGGGGGTGGAAAACCATTTACCATGCTAATGGACACCAAAAGAAAGCTGGGGTGGCAATCCTTATATCAGACAAATTAGATTTTAAACCAAAGACTGTAATAAGAGATGAGGA
>NW_027695641.1:0-352 GCF_054177405.1 Leptonychotes weddellii | reverse complement strand
GGAACGTGGCCAAACCTCGAGGCCTGGGTGTGTGGGTGAGGCTGCCAACACTTCTTAGCAAACTCCCAGTGCAGTGATAACAATAATATAATAACTGCCCCATAGAAGGCTTACTATACATATACTAGGTCCATGCTAACTGGCACACAAAAGTTCATTTAATTCTCCCAACAGTGCTCAATAGTTCTCTATAGACAATTAGAGCTCATAGCTAACATTTCTGAGTTCCTATTAGTATATTTATGCTAATATTTATGGAGTGTACTAAGTACTGTATGTACATTATCTCCTATAAGGATATGTGGCTGAAGTGATGGTTGAGATCCTAGTCCACGCCTGGAAAACCAGGATG
>NW_027695640.1:0-352 GCF_054177405.1 Leptonychotes weddellii | reverse complement strand
TTCTCTCTCAAATAAATAAATAAAATCTTAAAAAAAAAAAAAAGAATAGTGTTGTTTCCTGTGCGTTTGTTTTAAATTTACATCTTGATATCGTTGGGTGAATCTTATTCTACTTCTAACTTGGTTTCCTCGATGCTAGGATTCTGAAGTCTCTCTGTGTTGCTCTATTACTAGAGTTCATTATTTTGAACTGCTGGGTATTTCATCCTCCAGTACCATACATGACTGATCTCCCTACCAAATTATGGATACCCAGGACACATCCAGCTCCTTGTCACCACTAACAACGTGATGAAACTTTTTAAGATTTTAATTAATTAATTAATTAGAGATCAAGTGAGCAGGGAGAGGG
>NW_027695639.1:0-352 GCF_054177405.1 Leptonychotes weddellii | reverse complement strand
TTATCTGTTGTTAAGCCGAAATTAGGTATGTTCCTAGCTTCTACTTTAGGGAAGTTCCAGCCCTTGGCACCTCTCGCTTCACTCCCTCCAGCATAGTGTGGGTGCCCATTGTTCTGGAAGCCAAGCTTAGCCACCCGTACGTTCCTCAATTCTTTCAAGAAGTCCACATACCCTGTGAATTCCAGGGGTTTGACCACTTTACCAAACTGTCTCTTCCCTTGTGACCCAGCCTGCGGGCTCATTGCATGGCCCTGTTTCCTAATCGCCATAGTCAGACTCGTCTGCCCTACTGATCTCCAAGGTGGTTGCCAGATAATGGATGAGTTCCATGTTCTTGCCAACAATGCCACTC
>NW_027695638.1:0-352 GCF_054177405.1 Leptonychotes weddellii | reverse complement strand
TTTTTTTTTTTTTTTAAAGATTTTATTTGAGAGAGAGAATGAGAGACAGAGAGCACGAGAGGGAAGAGGGTCAGAGGGAGAAGCAGACCCCCCGCTGAGCAGGGAGCCCGATATGGGACTCGATCCCGGGACTCCAGGATCATGACCTGAGCTGAAGGCAGCCGCTTAACCAACTGAGCCACCCAGGCGCCCCTCCACAGGATTTTTTTAATCAGGCTGGACTAAGAGCAAGGGCCTCCCAGAGGAGGTGAGCTCCAAATCAAGCCCTGCAGGGTAAGGATACAGGTTGGGATGGCGTTGCCACTAAGATGGCGCGAGCAAAGGCTCTGAGGTGAGGAGAGGAGGAGCCACA
>NW_027695637.1:0-352 GCF_054177405.1 Leptonychotes weddellii | reverse complement strand
TTATCTGTTGTTAAGCCGAAATTAGGTATGTTCCTAGCTTCTACTTTAGGGAAGTTCCAGCCCTTGGCACCTCTCGCTTCACTCCCTCCAGCATAGTGTGGGTGCCCATTGTTCTGGAAGCCAAGCTTAGCCACCCGTACGTTCCTCAATTCTTTCAAGAAGTCCACATACCCTGTGAATTCCAGTGGTTTGACCACTTTACCAAACTGTCTCTTCCCTTGTGACCCAGCCTGCGGGCTCATTGCATGGCCCTGTTTCCTAATCGCCATAGTCAGACTCGTCTGCCCTACTGATCTCCAAGGTGGTTGCCAGATAATGGATGAGTTCCATGTTCTTGCCAACAATGCCACTC
>NW_027695636.1:0-352 GCF_054177405.1 Leptonychotes weddellii | reverse complement strand
TTTAAGATATTTATTTTTTATTCCCTCCAAATGGATTTTTCTTCATATATATATTTTTTTACCTTTAGGTACATTTGGGTTTTTTCTCCTTCTCTTTTATGCATATACACACCCCACATATACAAGTTTGGATCCAATTTGTTTTAGATATTTTGCATTGATAAATTTTTTTCCTGTGTATTTTTTTAATATATATTTATTTTATTTTATTTATTTTTTTTTTATTCTTATGTTAAGCCCCATACATTACATCACTGGTTTTAGATGTAGTGTTCCATGATTCATTGTTTGTGCATAACACCCAGTGCTCCATGCAGAATGTGCCCTCCTCAATATCCACCACCAGGCTAAC
>NW_027695635.1:0-352 GCF_054177405.1 Leptonychotes weddellii | reverse complement strand
TTAAGTTTATTCCAATGTATTTTATTATTTTTGGTGCATTTGTAAATGGGATTATTTTCTTAATTTCTCTTTCTGCTGCTTCTTTATTAGTGTATAGAGAATCCATCGATTTTTGGCTTTTTAAAAAAAAATTTATTTGACAGAGAGAGAGCACAAGCAGGGGGAGGGGCAGAGGGAGAGGGAGAAGCAGACTCCCCCCTGAGCAGGGAGCCCAATGCGGGGCTCCAACAGGACACTGGGATCATGACCCAAGCTGAAGGCAGATACTTAACAAATGAGCCACCCAGGCGCCCCGATTTTTGACTTTTAAACAAGATAAAGCCTACTTTTGTGTATTTCTTTTTTTTTTTTT
>NW_027695634.1:0-352 GCF_054177405.1 Leptonychotes weddellii | reverse complement strand
GAACCTGGATGCTGGCTGGGTTGTGGAGTGACCCCACAGCACCTCTTGCTGCAGAGCTGCAGTGCTGAAGGTCCCAGAGCCAGCCTGCTTCTCTGAGAAAATTAACTGGAATAGCCAGAAGCAAGACAAGTGAGAGGAGTGTGCCAACTCTACTCCTGAGAATTTCAGGAATAAATACCAGCAAGCCAGACACCCATTCGTAATCCCTTGGGACCAGAAGTGGGAGAGAAAATTAAGAGATAAGTGATCAGGAGAGTAAAAATTAAGAGGGAAGGGAAGGGAGTAAGGTAAAACAGGGAGAGCACTTCTCTTATGGGAGCTTCTGTACAGGCGCTGATGGCATTGAGGAGGG
>NW_027695633.1:0-352 GCF_054177405.1 Leptonychotes weddellii | reverse complement strand
CACTTTGGAAAATAGTGTGGAGGTGCCTCAAAAATTTAAAAATAGAGCTACCATATGACCCAGCAATTGCACTACTGGGTTTTTACCCCAAAAACATAGATGTAGGGAAAAGATGGGCCATATGCAACTCAATGTTCATCGCAACAATGTCCGCAATAGCCAAACTGTGGAAAGGGCCGAGATGCCCTTTAACAGATGATTATGCTTTATCAGTGTTTAATTTTTCCTATACGTTTGTTTCCAGTTGAAATTTTTAGATACGGTCTTTTATTTGACCTGAATACTTTTCCTGCGTGAAATGGTTCAACTGGAAGAATATGTGTGTCTCCATTTTATTTTTTAAATTTATTTT
>NW_027695632.1:0-352 GCF_054177405.1 Leptonychotes weddellii | reverse complement strand
TCTGGTCAAATAATTAGCATATCCTTATCTAAACAAACATGAGAAGGGACATGTAATGTCACAGGGTTTCTTTCTATTCTATCAATCATTCCTCCATGTTTATGTATATTTTATATCTAAATTAAACTACATTTCAATAAAAAAAAACTACATTTCAATATAAATTGGTTGTTGTCAAAATACCACTTTTTTATTAACATAATGTATTATTTGTTTCAGAGGTACAGGTCTGTGATTCATCAGTCTTACACAACTCACAGCACTCACCATAGCACACACCCTCCCCATTGTCCATCACCCAGCCACCCCATCCCTCCCACCCTCCTCCATTCCAGCAACCCTCAGTTTGTTT
>NW_027695631.1:0-6628 GCF_054177405.1 Leptonychotes weddellii | reverse complement strand
GCACTGGGTGTTATACGCAAACAATGAATCATGGAACACTACATCAAAAACTAATGATGTAATATATGGTGATTAACATAACAATAAAAAAAAAAGAAGAGAGAGGCACTCAGAGGGAAGACAGCCAGGTGAGGATGCAGGCCGAGATTGCACTCATGCAATTATAACCAGGGACCACCATGGATCACCAGCAGCTGAGAGAGGTTCCCCAGGGCCTCCACGAGGAGTCAGCTCTGCCAATACCTTGAATTTGGACTCTGGCCTCCAGAACTATGTTGTTTCAAGCCACAAGTCTATGGTTGTTTGCTACGGCAGCCCCAGGAGTTTCATATACCATACACCGCAATCCCATAAAAGACCATGTATGCATATTTGGAGGGGCACCCGGGACTTGCCAAGAGTGCTGAAGGCACTAGGCTGGGAAGACGCAGCCACACAACAGGCAGGCTGGCCTCTCTCTGGAGCTCAGATGAGGAGAAGGTGGAGATGAGAAACACACCCAGTCCCTAGAGGTGGGCTGACCTGAGCCGCTGAGACCTCAGGGCCACTTCCTTCCAGAAGGCCAAAGGGGCCATCTGCTGTGTCCAGTGACGTTGGGCCTCCAGCCTGCAACACAAGGGCGGCTTGTTTTCTCTCGAATATTTGAGCTGGGCTCTGGTTGGGTGGCTAGCTCTGCAGTGAAGATGTGGAGGCTTGTTGCAGCATATCCCCCCAAAACCTGCTTTCCAGAGTGAGGAACAAGGAAGCGTGTTAGCTGTGCCTCATGCATATGTATTTATGGACATTTAAGGAGACCCACTGCAGACATGCATATTTAGCTGCTTCACACAATGTTTTATTGCCCGTGTAGGTCCTTTGTAATATCCTCTGGAAATTCATATTAAAGGAGATTTCAAACCCAAATGACTGACCCGGCAAGCCCTTATGGTCCCTGTCTGTGAGGAGGTTTTATTTAATAACAAAGTGTTTTATTCAAAGTTGTGCCTATTGATGAGCTTGCCCAAGGAGGCACTAACATTTCTGGAATGCAATATTATATGTATTATTGACCAAATCAACCACGGCATCTCTGTCGGGACAATTTCCCTTTTATGTTCTGGGTGCTTAGAAAGCCTTAGAAGATTCTCATGTATTTTTTAGCCAAAATGTGTTGCAGATTTTTCCCCCTCTTTTTGAAAATGAGAAAGGCTATGTAGATCACATCCTAAAGCAGCCCCTCCAGCTTCAAGTGGAAATAACGCACACTGAGGCAGAAAGACATGTTCTCTTAGCTTTAGTGCAAGAATGTGTGCACGCAGGACCATGTGTGTGAGCCGGCCGAGATTTAGAGAATTTCCTGGGGTGGGGGGGATGCGGGGAAATAAAGTTTTCTCTTAGGGAATCAAATAATAATTTCTAAAGTGTTTCCTGTCACTCTGCCCACAAAACCCTGGTGCCGTGGATGAAATTGTGTCTCCCCCCACCCCTGCAAAGATGAAACCCTAACCCTCTGTGTGACTGGATTGGAGCTGGGGTCTCCAAGGAAGGAATTAAGGTAAACTGAGGTCATAAGAGTGAGGCCCCGATCCTATAGGATTGGTGCCCTTACGAGGAGAGATGCCAGAGAGCTCTCTCTCTGCACCATGGCAGGACACTGTGAGAAGGCGGCCTTGCACAAGCCGGGAGGAAAGTTCTCACCAGGATCCGAATCTGCCATCACCTTGATCTGGGACAGCCCAGCCTCCCGAACCCTGAGGAATGAATGTGCGCTGCGTAAGCCTCTGTCTGTGGCATTTTGCTACGGTGCCCGAGCCGACTGAGATGCTGGGTCAGGCTCGCGGCTCCCTGGTGCCTGCCCACGGGGCCCCTCTCCTGGCCACTGTGGTGCATGTGGACACCTTTGAGCTCCAGGACCTCGTCTGCCAGGAGCCTGCAACCAACAGCAGCCGGTGGCAGAGACAGATGGCCAGAAGCGATGTTATGGGTCCAGCCTCGCTGGACATGCTTGTTCTTCATCTGCACACATTTCCCCCTGCTTAGATGAATACCAGAGGGAAAGGACGCCCAGTCAATGCCCTTTCGTCCCTGTAAGAAGAGTTTATTTAAGCCAGTGAGTCGAAAAGTCGACAAGGAAGGAAACAGAACCAGAAGGGCAAGGGGGCAGACAAGCCCTTTCTGCGTTTCCTCGCACATATAATGACGCAGGAGAGTGACACCCTTGGTTCAGGCAGGGATCGGCCCTGAAGGGTTGATAATGTCTCTGATTTACCCTCTGTGCTCCTTTGGCCACAATTTAAAAATGCAGAATATGTTCAGCGAGCCTGGCCCCTTGACCTACTCACTGGAGAAAATGAGAACCAGGCAAATCTCCTAGAAACTCCTGCTTTGGCTCGGTCTTTATGCGTTCTAGATGCAGGCTCCTCTGAGGAGAGTCTTCAACAGCGTGGGCGCTGGCCCTCATTTGGCCCCACAGCATCTCACCCACAGGGACCGAGCCCTGGGGCAGGTGTGGTTTAGTGCTTCACCTGCGGGGGAGACAGTAATGCTGTCTTCATCCCGAGGGCAGGACGCAGGACTGTGAGCAAGAGACTCCACAGTATGATAAAAAATATATATATTTCATCTTTGTCCTGGGTTTCTGGCAGAATGACCTAAGTGATAGAAGTGTCTTTGTTGAGATTCTTAGTCTCAGGAAACAAACTGAGGGTTGCTGGAGTGGTGGGGGTTGGGAGGGATGGGGTGGCTGGGTGATGGACATTGGGGAGGGTATGTGCTATGGTGAGCGCTGTGAATTGTGTAAGACTGATGAATCACAGACCCGTACCCCTGAAACAAATAATACATTATATGTTAGTAATAAAATAAATAAAGTAATTAAAAAAAGAGTGTCTTTGTTATGCTGGTGAGCTGACTCCCGGTAGGCCCCCAGGGAGTGTCAGGATGGGGGGCTGGTCACCAGGAAGACAAAGCACGTGGTTCTAGGGCCGGGGCTTTGAGCCAGCCAGATCTCCAGGAGGGGCGAGGGCCTGGAGGTTGGGCTCAGTCCTACGGCCAGTGATTTAATCAATTGTGTCTACATAATGAAAATTCCGATCACACCTCCGGACACCCTGACTTGGTGGAGCTTCCTAGCTGGTGGACACACTGATGCGCCCAGAGGGTTACACACTCGGGCTCCCTGGGGAGAAGGTCCAGAGGCTCTGTGCTCCCTCCCAGACCTCCCTGTGTGGGTCTCGTGGTTGAGCATCCTTTATAAGACTGTAGCATGGCGCTTTCCTGAGCTCTGCCTCCAGTGACCTGTCAGACCTGAGGAGGGGTCTCAGAAGCCCCTGAGTCCATAGCCAGTCGGTCGGAAGTGCAGGTGGCCTGGGAGCTCCACCAGCAGCTCCATTTGAAGTGGAGCAATCTGGGGAGAGGATCCAGCCCTTAATCTGGGGGGTCTGCTGGTCACTCTGGGGTGTGCTTGTCAGAATTGTATGGCAGGCCACCTAGTTGGGGTGGAAACAGAACAGACTCTGAGAGCAAGGGAAGAATGAAGCTCTCTGAGCATAAAACCAGCAGAAGGGGCTGGCTTATCTTAGGGTCTGCTGCCATTTCCATGCGGGGGTCTTCGTTCCGCAGAGAGCATGGCACTCCCTGCAATTTTGGAAGTCTCTGGTCACGTTGGCCATCGTGTTTCCCCATCGTCTGAGCTGAGCCACTCAAGAGCATAAGTCCTCAGATTGCTGTCACAAGGAAATAGTTCTGAAAAGCAGTTCTGCCCCCGACGGCTGCTGGCGGGGCTGAGACGCGGTCTGTGTGTCCACCAGGGACTGGTGCTCACGGGGCTAAGAGCCCTGATGACATTATTCCTGCAAACTGGGTGATGACTGCTTGCCTGAGGAATTCTTAGAGAATCTTTTTTTTTTTTTTTAAAGATTTTATTTATTTATTTGAGAGAGAGAATGAGAGACAGAGAGCACAAGAGGGGGGAGCGGAAGAGGGAGAAGTAGACTCCCTGCCGAGCAGGGAGCCCGATGCGGGACTCGATCCCGGGACTCCAGGATCATGACCTGAGATGAAGGCAGTCGCTTAACCAACTGAGCCACCCAGGCGCCCCGGAATTCTTAGAGAATCTTAACAAAACCTGCATACACACAGCACAGGAGCCCCACAGTGGGGGACGACAGGGGTCTTACTCTTGACAGCCACGTAAGGGTACACAGGATGGCGGTGAGGGTTTGACTTTGGAGCCAGGCAGCTTCAGATCCGAGCTGTGCCCTTTGTCTGCTCGGTAAACTTGGGTGCACTTCCTAACCGTGGTGGGCCTCGTTGTGGGTATTGTTACCGTGGGGTCAGTACTGATATTTCCCGGTGGGTGGTACTGTTTCAAGGACTGGGGGAGAGGACCTGAGAAACTCCCTGGAACCTGGCCTGACAGAGAGTGAGCACTCACTAACCGCTAAATGAGTAACTGGTTTTACCTTCGTATTTAAGTCGGGAAGACCAGAAAGTAATCCAACCCTGGACCTCAGTATTGAGCTATGGAAATTATAACTGAAAGACAGACAGTGCGAACCAGGAGAGAGCAGGGAGCCTGAGGAAATGGGCAGGCGGGAGACACCAAAGGCATCCATCGGTTTTATTCTCTTTCTGAATTCTGATAGTTACAGTTCCAGCAAAAGCCAAGGGGAGTGGAGGCCAGAGAAACAGGTGCAGACTTAACCAGCGTCCCCGCCCGCCCCCCTCCCTTTATGGGGCCGTGCTAGCTGGCAACTTCCTCACCAGACTTTCTCCTCCTGGGCGTACACTTCCTTCCTACAGAGGAGCGCTCCCCGAAGATTCCTGAAACGTGGCTCGGTGAACAAACTCCTGGATGAACGGACAAATTCCTACTGCTGTCTTCATAGTCACGGGGGAGGGCACATCTAATTCTTTACTAGGCCAATAAATTCTGTGTCCGGTTTATCTTCCATCAGGCCAACATTAATATTAAAATCCTCCATGATTCATAAATCTGTCATACATCAAGAAAAGCAGCACCAGGACATGAAAAGAGCCCTCATTAACAAAAGCAGAATTAGTCCTTTGAGGACCCTTCTCGATGGCCAAACAGACCATTTACAGTCTGATCTTTGCCCTAATGGGCCATGCTCTGTCGTTGGGTCAGCGTGCTGAATCTAAATTGGCCAGCGATGGGCTGGTAATCACTGCCTGGGGTGCCGGGGGTGACGTGGAGGCTCAGACTCTCAACACGGAAGCTGCGTGAGGAGACGCACTAGCGGGTGGGTGAGAAGGAACACCTGAAACCTGGCCGGGCTCGCAAGGGGGACCCGGTAACCTTGCGGCTCACCGTGAACCATACCACGTGCTACGTGCCTGTGCTTAGAGAGTGTGTCCACAAGGCTGCCGCCAGGTGGGATTATCCCAGCTCCCTGGGAACGTTCCAGAACGATTCCAGCAAGACAATCCCCTGGGGAACCCAGAGGAAAGTTGCCTGCTGCGAGGCAGTCAGGAGGTCTGGTCCTTGAGAACCTCCCCCAGAGGACATGCACCACTTTCTGGGAAGCTGTTTCCATGACGGCAGATCCTCACACTGGTTTTACGGAAGTAGGCCGAGACATCCAGGCTGATTGTGGGGAGGGGGTGCCGGCTCCCCTGGAAGGGACTGTGCCTGGCCTGCCTGTGGGGCTCTGAATGACCTCAAAACACAGCTTCTAAGTGGAGAGTGCCAGCCCCATTCTCAGAGCCAGTTGGATCATCAGCCTAGATTTAGGACCTTTTCCCAGAGTAGCCCCTGTGTGTCGGGTAAGTTCAGTTCCGTTCACGTGGAAAGGGAGTTTTGTTCCTGTCTCGAGAGTCTCCCTTGTTTCCAATAGCAGCTTACATGGTTTAGGAAACAAACAGATGTTTGTAATAAAATCTCAGCAGCTGCATTTGCATAGATGGAAGGAACTGAGTCACTCATGATCACAGAACCCTGAAGAGGACGTTTCCAACATGTGGGGAGAAGCCATTCCAGAATTTCTTCCATGCATACATCATATGTGCGTATGCATAAACCTGCAGTGGGAACACATCACCATACTTTGTTATCTGACTTTCAAACATGTCGATAACAGATGACGGACAACGGGTATCTGGCCGTGCTAACAAATATTCTTTCCTCCAGCTTTACTGAGATATAATTGACACACAACAGTATGTGAGTTGAAGGTGCACAGTAAAGGCATTGAAACACATGTTTATTGTGGAGTTATTACCCCAATAGGGACAGCCAGCACAGCCTAACCTCACATTATCGCCTCCTTTTCTTTCTTTCTTTTCTTTTTTTGTAGCGAGAACATTTAAGATCTACTCTCTCGCAACTTTTGAGTATAGAACACCGTATTATTAACTATAGTCACCATGCTGCACATTAGGGCCCCAGAACACGTCCATCTTACAACTGGAAGTTTGTACTTTCTGACCAACATCTCCCTATTTCCCCCAACCCTCTGCCCCTGGTAACCACCACTCAACTCTGCTTCTACCAGTCGGGCTTTTTAAGATTCCACATGCATGTCATATCATATGGTATTTGTCTTTCTCTATCTCATTTCACTCAGCATAATGTCCTCAAGGCCCATCCATGTTGTTGCAAATGGCAGGATTTCCTGCATATATATAT
>NW_027695630.1:0-352 GCF_054177405.1 Leptonychotes weddellii | reverse complement strand
GAACCATGAGAGACGATGGACTCTGAAAAACAAACTGAGGGTTCTAGAGGGGAGGGGGGTGGGAGGATGGGTTAGCCTGGTGGTGGGTATTGAGGAGGGCACGTTCTGCATGGAGTACTGGGTGTTATGCACAAACAATGAATCATGGAACAATTTATCTAAAACTAATGATGTAATGTATAGGGATTAACATAAGAAGAAAAAAAAAAAACTAAAGGAGTTATAAGTACCGGGCCCTTAGGCAACTTTGAGTGGGATTTCCCTAAAATATTCATAGATAGAAAAAGAGGTAGCTTTCCCTACTAGCGAAGAGAAATGGGACCTTTGTCCTTGTCGCAGTGGAGTACCTTAG
>NW_027695629.1:0-352 GCF_054177405.1 Leptonychotes weddellii | reverse complement strand
GTCATGAAGCAGCGGAGGATTTGTTAATCTTTGCCATATCAAAACTTCCTCTGAGAATTTCATGAGAGCTGTAGATTCTCTCCCTGGGGTGGCGGGGAGTGGTGGGAGAAACTGGACATAGGCACAGAATTTTCTAAGCAATCGCGGGGCGGGAGTCAAACTTTCTGAAGCTCACAGACATCAGGAAAGAACGCCTGGCAAAAAGGTTGAAGGTGGAGAGGCTAAAAGCAGAAGGACTGATGGGGATGCTTTGAGGTTATCTAAGCAGAGGGATGACAAGGGGCCAAACCAGGCAGATAGTTGTAGAAACAGGGTTGGGGGGCGGGGGGGGATTGATTAGAGAGATGATCTG
>NW_027695628.1:0-352 GCF_054177405.1 Leptonychotes weddellii | reverse complement strand
TCCGGACTTCAAGCTCTACTACAAAGCTGTCATCATCAAGATAGTATGGTACTGGCACAAAACCAGACACATAGATCAATGGAACAGAAAAGAGAGCCCAGAAATGGACCCTCAACTCTATGGTCAAGTAATCTTCGACAAAGCAGGAAAGAATGTCCTGGAAAAAAGACAGTCTCTTCAACAAATGGTGTTGGGAAAACTGGACAGCTACATGCAGAAGAATGAAATTGGACCATTTCCTTACACCACACACAAAAATAGACTCAAAATGGATGAAAGACCTCAATGTGAGACAGGAGTCCATCAAAATCCTAAAGGACAGCACAGGCAGCAACCTCTTCGACCTCCGCCG
>NW_027695627.1:0-352 GCF_054177405.1 Leptonychotes weddellii | reverse complement strand
TTAAGTTTATTCCAATGTATTTTATTATTTTTGGTGCATTTGTAAATGGGATTATTTTCTTAATTTCTCTTTCTGCTGCTTCTTTATTAGTGTATAGAGAATCCATCGATTTTTGGCTTTTTAAAAAAAAATTTATTTGACAGAGAGAGAGCACAAGCAGGGGGAGGGGCAGAGGGAGAGGGAGAAGCAGACTCCCCGCTGAGCAGGGAGCCCAATGCGGGGCTCCAACAGGACACTGGGATCATGACCCAAGCTGAAGGCAGATACTTAACAAATGAGCCACCCAGGCGCCCCGATTTTTGACTTTTAAACAAGATAAAGCCTACTTTTGTGTATTTCTTTTTTTTTTTTT
>NW_027695626.1:0-352 GCF_054177405.1 Leptonychotes weddellii | reverse complement strand
TATTGCTTCTAGTATCGGGTGTTGGGGTGGGGATGCAGTCAGCAACTGTGGTGATGGGCCAATGTGTCATACCTGTGGCCTTTGCAAGTGGCAAGGGTTTGAAAGTAAGTTTGAGTAGCATCAAGAAACAGGATCTTGGATGCATGAAACAAAAGTGTTTATCCCCCTAACCAATTAATATTTCTTTTTATAATCCTAGCTGCAGTGTACAGCCCTGGGAAGTAAGAATTGTATATGGAAAGGGTCAGAATTACAAGACGTCTGGGTCCCCTTCCGTGTCCCGGGCAGTGGAGGGTGTGGGAAACAACATTGTCTGCCCTCCCCGAGCATGGGTGTCGGTGGGGGGGAATGG
>NW_027695625.1:0-352 GCF_054177405.1 Leptonychotes weddellii | reverse complement strand
CCTGCTCACTAGACCCACTGGGACAATGCACGGGTCCCCTGGCATGCTCACCTCCACCTGCCCTGCTGGCTCACATGGGGCTCCATTAGCAACACAGTCACACAGGTGCACAGAGAGCTGGCAAGAAGCCTGGAGTTGTGGGCTGGGGCCCCTACGCTGTCTCAGCAGGTTGTTTGGTCTTGACCTTTCCATGTCTGAGGCTCTACAAAATGAGGTCATTTATTCCAGATCATTTACTACAAGTTATTATAAAATCATGATTATGCTTATGATTTAAACATTTAAGACTATTTGCTTGGACTTTGTTTCTGGTAACATGACAGAGTAGCTCTACAGAAAAGCTACTTCTAGG
>NW_027695624.1:0-352 GCF_054177405.1 Leptonychotes weddellii | reverse complement strand
GAAACCTGCTTTTCCCAGGGCGCCTGGGTGGCTCAGTCAGTTGAGCGTCTGCCTTTGGCTCAGGTTGTGATCTCCGGGTCCTGGGATTGAGCCCCACGTGGGGCTCCTGGCTTGGCAGGGAGTCTGCTTCTCACCCTCCCACCCGCTCCACCCCTGCTCTCTGTCTTTCTCAAATAAATAAATAATATCTTCAAAAAAAATTTTTTTTTAAAAAACCCTGCTTTTCCCTAAGGTTGCTCCTCAGACCTGATGGGTCAGAATCACCTGGGGTCCAAAGTGTAGCTTCTGGAATCTTTCATTTTCAGCACGCATCCCAGGTGATTTAACATGCTAAAGTTTGAACACCTTATGT
>NW_027695623.1:0-352 GCF_054177405.1 Leptonychotes weddellii | reverse complement strand
TATTGCGGACATTGCTGCTATGAACATTGGGGTGCAAATGGCCCTTCTTTTCACTACATCTGTGTCTTTGGGGTAAATACCCAGTAGTGCAATTGCTGGGTCATAGGGTAGCTCTATTTTTAACTTTTTTGAGGAATCTCCACACTGTTTTCCAAAGTGGCTGTACTAACTTGCATTCCTACCAACAGTGTAAGAGGGTTCCCCTTCCTCCATAACCTCTCCAACATTTGTTGTTTCTTGCCTTGTCAATTTTTGCCATTCTAACTGGTGTAAGGTGGTATCTCAGTGTGGTTTTGATTTGCATTTCCCTGATGGCCAATGATGATGAATACTTTCTGATGTGTATGTTAGC
>NW_027695622.1:0-352 GCF_054177405.1 Leptonychotes weddellii | reverse complement strand
TCTGCCGGGGCTGCTCTGCACTGGCAGGAGCCAGCGTGAGGCTTGCCCTGTGGATGGGACCTGGAGCCCAGGGTCGCTGGTGAGAGCAGGTGAAGGGGCGCGCAGGCTGCTGGCCACCGTGGGGCAGGACGGTCACTTGGGCGGTCACCATCCGCTCAGTGGCATGTCTGAAAAGGAGGGCTCAGATAGTATGTTACTCTCTTCTTACTTTCCCTTCCTCCCTACCCCAGCTTGACTAAAAATTTAAGAAACAGCAAATGGCAAAGTTCAGGGTCCCACGAGAGTTCTGGCCACATTGTCCCCGGCAGGCCAGTTTATGGCAGTGTGGCTGGCACCTTCCCATGGCGAGCGT
>NW_027695621.1:0-352 GCF_054177405.1 Leptonychotes weddellii | reverse complement strand
TTTTTGCATTTCCATATCAACTTTAAAATTAATTTGTCAGTTTCTACAAAAATCATTCTGAAAATAAAAAATACATATGATAAGGATTTCGTTCAATCTATAGATAAAGTAGGGTAAAATTGATATTTTAATAATATTGATTATTTTCTTCTTTGAACGTTGTATGTGTCTCCATTTATTTTGTCTTTTATATTTTTTCTCTGCAGTATTTTATAACTTCCATTGAGAACTTTGCATGTGCCTTGTTTTAGTTATTCCTAAATATTTTCTGAGTTTGACCTTATTGTGAATATACTTTTTAAATTTTCATTTTCCAAATATTTGCTGCTTGTCTGTATCAGTATAATTAATT
>NW_027695620.1:0-6629 GCF_054177405.1 Leptonychotes weddellii | reverse complement strand
TGCCACCGTGCAGCGTTGGGATTTCTGTGAACGACGGGGATTGGCCGTGTGTCCTGTCTGCCCCGTCAGTGCATGACCTTTGTCTCTCTGTGCCCCTGGCTGGAGTTTGTGACATTGGTAATGCTCTGGCCCTCCGGAAGCTGTTCCGTTTCTCCCTAGATATTCCCAGAGCTTGGCAGCTACAGTCTGAATTCCACAGGATAGGCTGACACATGGCAAAGGGGAGCCATGCACATCTGTCCCTGTGCCCCTCGTTAGGGGATGAGCTCTTCAGTGACTTGGGGTGGGGGTGTTGGTACACCGTGTTCCTTTTAGGCTCACAGTCCCCGCCGGTCTCTATGAGAGCATGAAGGGTTTCTATTAGACTAATAAGGAGCCCTGGGGACACTGGTTACAGTGTGATAATCGTCCCCTTGGAGGACCTGAGGCAGTCTGTGTGTGCTGACCTCATCCTGGGGGAGAGCTGATGAAACCCGGGCTGCCGCGGTGCCTGCCGTGGAGGGGGAGGGGACAAGGTTGCCGGGTGTTTCTTCTCCTGCTTCATTATTACCAGTCTTGCTTGTCTTTGGGGCATTTCATCAAAACTTCTTCAGTTTTGCTTAAGAATTTTCAAGAGCTGATGAACCTAATGGAAAATTTTCTGTAACTCAGTATAGCCACTCACTTCACAAATACCAGTTGATTAATCCTCAGAGCGCCCTGGGGACAATGGAGGGGTTCATAAGGGCAGTGACATTTTTTTAATTTCCATTTTATTTTATTTTTTTTTGAAGTTCTTTTTTTTTTAACATTTTTATTTATTTGACAGAGAGACACAGCAAGAGAGGGAACACAAGCAGGGGGAGTGGGAGAGGGAGAAGCAGGCTTCCCGCCGAGCAGGGAGCTGGATGCGGGGCTCCGACCTGAGCCGAAGGCAGATGCTTAACGACTGAGCCACCCAGGCGCCCCTAATTTCCATTTTATAGACTGAGAGATTGAGGCACCTGGAAGAATCTGTGACTTGGGTCCGAGGGGGGCCACAGATCTAGAAGCTGAGATTAGAGCTCCCTGCCTTTTGGCTTCTGTTGGAACTGTTGGGTTCCACCTTAGAGGCATTTAGAAAATCACCTGGGTTTTCTTCTCCTCTCATCCCCACTTGATGCTATGTCTGGGACCTAAGTTCGTGTTCATGAATACAGATCCCTGTCATCAGTTGTAATTGCTGCCTGGTATTCTGCTGAGAGCCTAATACGTCGTTTCTTTTAGCCAGTCCCCTAGATGGACATCTAGATTGTTTCTGTTTGTTACCATTATAGCAGATCTTTTTTAATATCCTTGAGAAATAGGCATTTTCCTCCTTCTGTGATTACCTTTTTAGAGTAAAAACCTTAGAGTGGAACTCCAGGTTAGGGAAATGGGCCTGTTTTTGTCTCCTTGTGCATTGCCGGGCTGCGCTTTGACAGCCTGTGCTGGCTCCCACATCAGCAGCTGCCATTGGGGCACTTGAGCCCGGGCGTGAGCTCCATGTCGTCAGGTGGGTCGTCTTCTCGTGTCTTCTTTTGGTCAAGCCTAGAAGCCGCCACCCAGACACACACACACACCTCAACAGCAAAGAAACATTCACCTACTCCTTTTCTTTTATGGATTTAGTTTTCTTGTATGGAATTTGATTTGTTTTTAGTAGAGTAACAGGGGATATAACTTTTTTTTCCTAGTGACCAACTCGATTGTTCCAGCACCATTTTTCAAATGATTTCTTTTCCCCACTACGTCACATGCCACCGTTATCATATATGAAACTCTTAAATATGCTGATGTGTGATCAAGGACCTTCTGTTCTTGTTCTTGGATATATGTGTTGCTTGTTGTATCTTGATTATAGATTTGTTACATTTTTTATCCGTGTAGCGTAAGTTGTACTCTTCCTTTGTCCTTTTAAAGAATATTCCTGGCTTTTCCGGCCCTTGTGTACTTCTTTTTTTTTTTTTTTTAAGATTTTATTTATTTATTTGACAGAGAGCACAAGCAGGGGGAGTGGCAGGCAGAGGGAAGGGGAGAAGCAGGCTCCCCGCTGAGCAGAGAGGCCGATGTGGGGCTCGATCCCAGGACCCTGGGATCATGACCTGAGCCGAAGGCAGACGCTTAACCGACCGAGCCACCCAGGCGCCCTGTGGCCCTTGTGTACTTCTAAGCTCATGTCAGAATCACCATATCACGTTTCCTCCTCTCCTCCTTCGTCCCACCCCTCCCCTTCCCATGCCAATCAAAAATTAAATCCTTTTGGAATTTGGATTATTACATCCAACGTAGAAATGGCTTTGGAGAGAATTGGCACCTTTGCGATACGCGGTTTTCCACTCATGAATGTGGTGTTATCTTTCAAGTAAAGTACGTTCCTCACTGATGAAGTTTGACACTGTTTTACACTTATAGGGCCTTTATTTTTATTATATTTTCTAATCTTTGCCAATATTTAGGAAAGCTATGGATTTTCATGTTTTGAAAATTATCTTACTGTATTCTTTTTAATAGTCCTAATTGTTCTTATTGGTTTTCTTAGTAATACATTATGTGAAAATAACATTTTCCCTTTCCAGTGTTATATGACTTTGTTATTATTTTGGCTGGGCCTTCCAGAACAGGATTAATTAAATACATATGCTCCAGGAAGTAAAATGCTTCTCTTCAAAGCATCAGTTTAGAAATGAAGGGCATAGGAATATGAAAGAAATAATAATGATCCCTAACTTTTTACCTATGTTGGCCAATATGTATTCTTGGGCCAAAAACGTTTGACATGCTCATAACAACTTTGTATTAGACTAGAAAGTCAACGTTATTTCCATTTTTTTCAGGCGGAAAAGCTGAAAGACAGTGGACATGGTTTCCAAAGTCACTTGGCCAATAGATCAGTGACTAGACTCCAGAGCTGCGGCTCTCTGTGTGAGACAGAGCCAGCGCCTCGGAGAGGGAGGTGGAGGGGCTGGTGGCTAATAGAGCTGCTACTACCTCCCAGCACCGCCAGCCCTTCCTACAAACAGTGTTAAGTCGGGGGTGGAAAGGGCAAGTTTTTGGCTTAAAGAGTACGTAAGACGAGAATACCGTGGGGCATCGAAGGTGACCTCTCCTGTCTCAAGGACATGTGCACTAATGGCAGCTTCTGTGTCATCAGGCTCAGCCCGAGACAGATTATGGCAATGGATGGAACACGGAGTCCTTTTATTGACGTGGGCCTGGGTAGCCGCCAGGTAGGGCACTTGGGCTGCCATTGTCACCAGATTCTGGTCCCTCTGTGCATTGTCACCGGATGGTAAGATTCAAACTCTGCTTTTAGCTGTCTCTTCCTTGCATGGAAACTTTGGGTATTTCTTCATTTTTTTTTTTTTTGAAGATTATTCATTGAGAGAGAGAGTGCGCACGCCTGTGTGGCCTCATCTGTGGGAGGGGCAGATGGAGAGGGAGAGAGAGAATCCTAAGCAGACTCCCCACTGAGCGCCAAGCCCGACTTGGGGTTTGATCTCACAACCCCGAGATCACGACCTGAGTGGAAACCAAGAGTCAGAGGCCCAATCAACTTCGCCACCCAAGTGCCTCTGTAGTTCTTCATTTCTTTTTTTAAAGATTTTATTTATTTATTTATTTGAGAGAGAGAGAGAGAGAGAAACAGCACGAGAGGGGATAGGGTCAGAGGGAGAAGCAGGCTCCCCGCTGAGCGGGGAGCCTGTTGTGGGACTCGATCCCAGGACTCCGGGATCATGACCTGAGCCGAAGGCAGTCGCTTAACCGACTGAGCCACCCAGGCGCCCTGTAGTTCTTCATTTCTTATAGGATCAAATCCTGTCTCTGTATACTCTTTCCAACCTGGGGTGTTCTTTTTTTTTTTTTGTTGCCATCTTTTTATTTTGAATAATTTCAGAGCTACTGAAGAATTGAATGGTGCACTGAACAGGTACCTTTTATCCAGTTTCTCAGTTGTTAACATTTTGCCACATTTGCTTTCTCTCTCTCTCTCTCTTTCTACACACATACTTTTTTTTCTGTTTTAAAAGTAAGTTGCAGGGGCACCTGGGTGGCTCAGATGGTTAAGCGTCTGCCTTCAGCTCCGGTCATGATCTCCAGGTCCTGGGATCGAGCCTTGCATTGGGCTCCCTGCTCAGCGAGCGGGGAGCCTGCTTCTCCTTCTCCCTCTGCCGCTCCCCCTGCTTGCGCTCTGTCTCTCTTTCTCTCTCTCAAATGAATAAATAAAAAATCTTTATTTCTTTTATTATTGTTTTTTTTTTCACGTCAGACGGGTAATGTGCTGAGGTTGTAACAAGGTTTGAGGGAGGCACGTCACACAACAGCGTGAACACCCGATCATCACGCTTATGAACTACAAAAGGATCTAAAAAAATCTTTAAAAAAAAAAAAAAAAGTAAGTTGTAGATACCATGACACTTCAACCCCAGTTACACCAGTATGTCTCCTAAAATAGGGCATTTTCTCACATAACCACACCTAAGAGATTAACACTAATTCCGGAAAATCATCTCACGTGTAGTCCATACTTAAATTTTCCCAGTCCCCAAATTTATTCTGTACCCTGTAATCGGGCTTATGCGGGCATTTTACTGCTGTGTCTCTTCATCAGGAAGAGACATCTTGCCTTTTCTTGTTTTACTTGTCATTGACTATTTTGAAAAGGTCAGTCAGGTCAGTTTTATAGAATATCATACATACCAGATTTGTCTCATTGTTTCCCCTTGATAAGATTGAAATTAAACATTTTTGGCAAGGATACTCGATAGGCAATATCATGTCCTTGTTATTGCATCACATCAGAACGTGAGAAATGTCAGATTCTTCCTAATGGTGGTGTTAAGTTGATCACTTGGTTCGTCAGGTAGCTACCAGATTTCTCCACTGTAAAATTCTCCTTTGTAACGAATAAGTCATCTGAGAAGTGCTTCTTTGAGAGCATGTTCTCTTACTGCTCAACAACCTTTCATTCAGTGGTTTTAGCGACCATTGGAGATCCCTGCTTGAATCAGCTGTTTCTTTGGGATTTTAAAAATAGCGATTTCCTAATTTTATTATTTTATATACATTTATTGCCTAGTATTTTTCTATAAAAAAGAACTTTCTCACCTTCCCTCTTCTGTCTCTCTCTCTTGCTCTCTCTTTTGAGTATCACCATATACTCTTTAGTTCAGAATAGTCCATTATTACCATATTTCATTTTAATGCTCACATTGTTCCAAGTTAGATGAGTGGGCACCTGTTCAGGTTAGCTCCTGGGTCCCTTGCTTTTTGGTACAAATGTCTCAGGTGCACCTTTTACTGTCTGTGACTTAAGCCAGGCATTAGACATTTTCCTCAAGTGTTGTTTAGTAGGAATGTTACTTAGAAGCTGGGATCTGGACACTGGTTTTACACACAGTCTGTCTCTCTCTCTCTCTCTCTCTCTCTCACACACACACAGTTTTATTCGTTTTTATTCACATGATACATATGTATATACATATACACACAATTCAAACTGAATATTACAGGATTTTCCTTTCATCTCTTACTTTGCAATTATATCTTTTCTTAGAATAGTGAAAAACTGGATTCTTAAGTTTGCTATGGTTATCATTTATTGTTTCTCATATAGAAAAATGGTTTTTAAGTTAGTTTGTAACTTATTATTGTCAACATTTCTCTTCCTGAGGAGCTTAAGAAAGCTTGAGCTATCTTTCCAGTTCTCTGTCCTTAGATCAAGTTAGAAGTTTTCAAAGTTTTAGGTCTGTAGAGCCCTGGGGCCCCCCAAAACCCTTTCAGGGAGTCAGGTCAAAATGATCTTCATAGCCAGCAGTGAGACATTATTTACCTCCTTCACTGGGTTGGCTTCTGCGGTGACAGTGCAGGAGCAGTGCTGGGTAAACTGCTGGCTTCTCACTGTAGTTTTTACTGCTATTCACTTGCGGTTTAAAAAAAAAAAAAGCCATTTCATTGAAGACTGTCCTTGATGAAAGAGTAAAAATGATTAATTTTATTAAAACTTGCCACTTGGGTATGCATCTTTGTAATATTCATGTGACGAAATAGGAAATAGGCATAAAGTACTTCTGCGAAAGCAGCAGAGTGGTTGCCTGAGGAGAAGTTCTTGTGTGATCGTTTGAGTTATGAGCTGTGAACTAGCTGCTTTTTTTCTTGGATATCACTTTTACTTGAGGGAATGACAGAGAAACTGTGATAAAGACAGACTTCAGTATTTGGAAGACATTTTCTCAAAAAAAGAATAAAGTGAGCCTGTTGTTTTGCTCACTTGGAAAACATACTGACAGTATTTGTTGTCGGTAATAAAAGTCGAACTTTCAAATGAAATTAGAATTTTGGAAAAACATGTATCCACCACTGTAAACTAGGCAGTTTCCCCATAGTTAATGAATTCTGAGGAGATCATGGTGATCTAATGAGTGTGCTGTTGTTTTTTTTTTTTAAAGATTTTATTTATTTATTTGAGAGAGAGAGAATGAGAGACAGAGAGCATGAGAGGGAGGAGGGTCAGAGGGAGAAGCAGACTCCCCGCCGAGCAGGGAGCCCGATGCGGGACTCGATCCCGGGACTCCAGGATCATGACCTGAGCCGAAGGCAGTCGCTTAACCAACTGAGCCACCCAGGCGCCC
>NW_027695619.1:0-352 GCF_054177405.1 Leptonychotes weddellii | reverse complement strand
TAGCTGGGGCGGAGGGATGGGAGGCGGTTGCCAAGTTCTGTACATGAGAAGCTTAGGGGCAGAAATGTGGAAGAGGTCGGCTGCAAGGCGTCTCCTGGCACGGTGTTTGGGGAGCAGACATCTTGTGTTTTACTCAAACGGTCTGCTGCTGTGGGCTGGTTTTGAGCTCATTTGCTACAGGGAATTGCTGGTAGGGGGTCTGCCATCGTTGCTAGATATATCTGGACCTAGAGAGAAGGTAGAGGGGGGAAGGGAATGGGAAGTTGTGGGGAAATCACCTTAAAAAGTCAATTTCACCTATCCTATGATTTCTCTTCTGTTTATAGCTGTTTGAATGTTTGAAATGGAGCAT
>NW_027695618.1:0-352 GCF_054177405.1 Leptonychotes weddellii | reverse complement strand
GTAGCTATTTGAAGTTATCTGGAGCATACTCTTATTTCTTTCTCAGGCCCCAAAATAACCAGGAGAGCCATCCATGGTAGATCTTTTTCATTTAAAGAGATGCTCTTCCAGGTATATCTGGGGAGCAAATATTATAACCAGAAATTATAAAAGCTAAGTCTGAGATAGCAATTTTACTGTTGCATAATTAATTGCTCAATCAACTACCCCCACTGCCTGTTCTTGCTCCCAGCCCAATTATATTTGAAATAAAGTTATGACCAAGATGGCCTTAATTTTTCCTTCAGCTTGACTAAATTTAAACTGGCTTCCTGACTATAGGGCTCTGAACTTCCCTTTTTAAGGGTGTTTC
>NW_027695617.1:0-352 GCF_054177405.1 Leptonychotes weddellii | reverse complement strand
CAGAACCCCGGGATCATGACCTGAGCGAAAGGCAGACGCTTAACAACTGAGCCACCCAGGCGTCCCTGGTAGCTCTGTTTTCAACTTTTTGAGGAACCTCCATACTGTTTTCCAGAGTGGCTGCCCCAGCTTGCATTCCCACCAACAGTGTAGAAAGGTTCCCCTTTCTCCACATCCCTGCCAACATCTGTCATTTTCTGACTTGTTAATTTTAGCCATTCTGACAGGTGTGAGGTGGTATCTTATCCTCAGAGGATTTCTAAGAGGGTTTCATGAGAGATTATAGGAAAAGCACTTAGAAAAACAATCAGGCATATTATTATATTCAATATGCTTTATACTTGTTATTAGT
>NW_027695616.1:0-352 GCF_054177405.1 Leptonychotes weddellii | reverse complement strand
TGCACCAGCATTCTGGGTAGTCGAGAAAATTTCCTCAACATTACTGATTTGTATTAAATGTTTCACTTCCTTCAACTTTAGTTTCTTATTTGAAATATGAATATTGATAGAGACAGGTGTGTGTGTGTGTGTGTGTGTGTGTGCGCGCGCGCGCCGCGTGCGGTATTTTAGTAGACTATTGCTTAGAACAGTTTTACAGGAAAATTGAGAAGATAGGAGGATACAGAGTGCCCCTATGTCCGGCACCCATTTTTAGCTGTTTATTAATACCTTATGTTTGTATGGTACTTTTGTTGGAATTAATGAACCAATAATGATATGTTATTCTTGAACTGAAGTCATTATTCAGATT
>NW_027695615.1:0-352 GCF_054177405.1 Leptonychotes weddellii | reverse complement strand
TAGGTGGCGGAATTACTCAGAACAATAAAGAATTAGTTAGAAAAACAAAGGAACCAGGGTAGTGGTTACCGCTGGGATGAATTGGAAGGTGTTGACCTAAAAGGGGCACCCTGAGGGATGCCTGGGTGGCTCAGTCGGTTAAGCATCTATCTGCCTTTGGCTCAGGTCATGATCCCAGAGTCCTGGGATCAAGTCCCGCATCAGGATCCTTGCTTAGTGGGGAGCCTGCTTCTCCCTCTGCCTGCCATTCCCCCTGCTTGTGTGCTCTCTCTGACAAATAAATAAATAAAATCTTTTAAAAATAAAAATAAAAAAAATAAAAGGGACACTTGAAAAGTTTCTAGAGAGGGGC
>NW_027695614.1:0-352 GCF_054177405.1 Leptonychotes weddellii | reverse complement strand
GGGGGGAGGGGCAGAGGGAGGGGGAGAGGGAGAGAGAGAGAGAGAATATTAAGCAGGCTCCATGCCCAGTGTGAAGCCCCATCTCCCACAATCCTGAGATCACGACCTGAGCTGAAATCGAAAGTCAGATGCTTAACTGACTGAGTGAGCCACCTAGGCACCCCCAAAATCAGTTTTTAGAGTTATGCTCACATGGGAAAGAATAATCAGAATAAGGATATTATCTGGAAAGTATATTAGATATTGTTATACTGCATCAGTTGAAAGCCCGCTGTATAGTCCCTTGATGAACTTAGTTTTTCTTTTTTGTTGTTTACATATACTGAGGAAATAAGCTCAAAGTAACTATAGC
>NW_027695613.1:0-352 GCF_054177405.1 Leptonychotes weddellii | reverse complement strand
CCCAGCCCCGCCCACACTCCCCAACTACCTCGATGGTCTGGGCAATCTGAACCCACTCGGTGATGGTCATGTCACTGGAGTCGAAGAGGGGCTGGCACTCCAGCACCGTGTAAGTGACTCTCTGGGCGGGGCTGGCGGGGCTGGCGGGGCTGCCGGGCCTGCGGGAGGCAGAACAAGGGCTCCTGCTCTGCCCCTTCCTCCCCCCCGCCGGCTCTGTTACCCCCACCCTGCCTACCCCTGCACCCAGGGACTTCTCGGTGGGCTCTGCATATCCACAGTCTCAGCATCCCCAGTACAGGGCCCGGCCTCCCTCCCCCTCCCCTGCCCCGAGTCCCCAGGAACAGGGACCTTG
>NW_027695612.1:0-352 GCF_054177405.1 Leptonychotes weddellii | reverse complement strand
TTCTTAACTGCTCAAGGGCAGAACTACTTGTTCCATAGTTTTAAGCTCTCTCCATTCACAGAGCCACCATTACATTGAGGCTGGCTTTCTAAAGTTCCTTCATATACTCTCTTATGAATGGGTTAGTAGGACGAAGGACAAAGCATAACACTCTTCTTAAAAACTAAAGAGCTACAACCAGTCCTTCCATGTAACATTTGTGTTTATTTAACCAAATCCAGAAGGCAGAGGCAAGAGCTCCTAACCACCTAGACCCTACCCTCCATAACCATGTAGGAATCACACTATTCCTGCATTTCCCCCAAGTTCTTTCTTCAGTTTTGGGACATTGCTAGAGAACTCTCCAGACCAT
>NW_027695611.1:0-352 GCF_054177405.1 Leptonychotes weddellii | reverse complement strand
TGACCTGAACCAAAGGCAGACGCTTAAGGGCTGAGCCACCGAGGCGCCCCTACTTCTCAGTTTTACAAACCATTTTTTCACTTTGTGAATACCTTATTATTCTATTGTTTCAAGAAGTAGTTTTTAGCTCTAAGAGTGGTACTGAGGTATAATTTTGAGAAAAGGAGGCAGATACAGAAAAGTACATACTGTATGATTCCATTTATGTGAAGCTGAAAAAAGCAGGACTGATCTTTGATCATGGAAATGAGAAGAATGGTTATTTTTTTTTTTAATTTTATTATGTTAGTCACCATACAGTACATCATTGGTTTTTGATGTGGTGATCCACGATCCATTGTTTTCATATAAC
>NW_027695610.1:0-6629 GCF_054177405.1 Leptonychotes weddellii | reverse complement strand
GCTCAACCAACTGAGCCACCCAGGTGCCACACTATATCTCCCACCTTTTTCATGGAAGTTCTCTCCCTTCTGTAGTTATTTACTGGTCTCCTCCCATAGCAGGCTGTGCATCCTTAAGGACAAATTTGCATTGTATCCACAGGACCTCACACATATTGTGGATGCTTAATAAAGCTGAATGAATGAATGAACAATCACTTCCATGTAGGGATCTGGGATCCCAGAGACAGGCTGGAGCTGGGAAGGAAGCACATCTTGGACAATGCAGGCAGCATCAAGTCCCCTCCTGAGCCTGGGACACCAGGGCCTATTCCCCTTTGTACGGATTTCTGTCCTAGGACAGTCCCAGGACACACTCCTGCTTCTCCAGTCTCCTAAGTCTGGGACCCTACATGATTTACCGAACTGTTTCCATTATCTCTGGCTTTGTTAACTGCAGACTGGATCAGGACTAGTATTTGCTGATCCCTGTTTAGACAAACTCCCACACAGCTCCCTTTGCCCTAGCTACCCTGTCCTACTGCCAAACAAGTCCCAGCAACAGACCTTGGCCATCCTTCTTATTTCAACAACAGAGGGGGTGCCTCTCTGACCCTAAACACTAGATAGGGCTCCCCACATGGGTTCCAACTATAGTTCTCTTTGTTGGGGATGAAGTGTTAGGTTAATCATTTTCCAGGCTGAGGCCTCAGTGCCACTCCTTTGGATGAAATGGATCTCTTCTAGAATGTTGTAGACTTTCTCAGGGCCTGTCAAAGATCTGTAACATTCCGGCAGGAATCTGTTAGCTGAGAACCAAAGTTTTCCCTTTAAGATGGTATCACTGAAATAACTATGTATGCTGGTATGAATGTGTGCTTGGCACTGCAAACAGACTTTTCAAAATAAACTTCCAAGTCTGAGATGTGCATTTTGTGAGACGTGAAATAAATTTTCATTAGAGGGGCGCCTGGGTGGCTCAGTTGGTTAAGCGATGCCTTTGGTTCAGGTCATGATCCCAGGATCCTGGGATCAAGTCCCACATTGGGCTCCCCTGCTCTACAGGGAGGCTGCTTCTCCTTCTCCCTCTGCTACTCCCCCTGCTCGCTCGCTCTCTCTCTCTGTCAAATAAATAAAATCTTTAAAAAATTAAAAAAAAAAAAAAAACGGTTCGTAATCTGAAAGACAAATTAGCTGAGGTATCTTTCTGCCAAGAGTATACACCCAGTAAAACGATAAAATGAGAATAAAAGCTTAAGAGTAAAAGCCAGTAAGTTCAGTACAAGGAGCTTTGTAAAAGCTGGATATGTGCTAGGCCCACAAATGTTTCTTCTCACCGCACGGCCTTGGGAAGCCTTCAATTTAATGGCCGTCCTTCACCGCCACATCGCCGCTGCCCAACTACAATCAAACTCTCTACTCCCCCTCCTCCTCTAGTAGTCCCTCTAAATCAACAAGTTTTCTAGTCCGTGGTTGTCCAGAATCAAACAAATATCTGCCAAGACTGAAAGCAAACACAGGACTGCCTTCTGCTTATTTTGACTCATGAGAGTCATGCAGAAAGATGAAAGGCAATTTCAACTATTTTCAAGACAGTGTCATTCCAGTAGGAAATGTTAGCTTAAGGAGTCTACACCGGAACTCACAACAGAGTGTGGACTCTGTCCTGCGCAAGTCACTCGTCTGGGTCAGAGGCCTACACAGATGCAAAACCTTGCAGACCACAACCTATCAGCTCCTGACTCAAACCACACAAGAGGACAGGGATCAATGGTGCTTTCTAAGATTAACTATCGGCATTCATTTTGTCTTCCACAAAAGCTTCCCTCCCTTTGCTCTATCCTTCTCCCTCCTAACTGATGGTTGGAACAATCTTGGTTTCTGTAAACTTAAGTTAGGAGAAGACAGTGTCTCCATCAAGAAGACAGGAATTTTATCTGCTTTGTTCACAACCGCAACCCGGTGCCTAACAGACAGCATGGAACATGGGTGAGGGCTCAATAAATATTTGCTCAGTTAATGAGTAACTTTTCCAAAGCAGGAAGTAGAAAGAACGCTAGGTGGGAAAGCACAAAATCTGATTCTGCAAGTGAGTTTTGGAGAGGTACAGAATCAGTTAGAGGCTCAGTTATTCCAAAAACTGAAATGAGAGCAATACTACAAAAGTCTCAGCAACATAACATCACATCAACTAACTTTCTCTCTCTCTTTCTCCTTAAGAAAGCACTTTCACGGGGCACCTGGGTGGCTCAGTTGGTTAAGCGACTGCCTTCGGCTCGGGTCATGATCCTGGAGTCCCGGGATCGAGTCCTGCATCGGGCTACCTGCTCGGCGGGGCGTCTGCTTCTCCCTCTGACCCTCCCCCCTCTCATGTGCTCTCTCTCGCTCTCTCAAATAAATAATCTTAAAAAAAAAAAAAAAAAGCACTTTCACACTCTGTTATACAAACAACCTCTATGAGAATTCAGGGTCTAACTGTCGTAAGAGTTCTCAATTCTGGACTTCACAGAATTCCAACTCTGCTGTAGAGAAAAATACTGGTATTATAAAAGGGAGAACATCCGGATCTTCTGTCCTGGACTTTTCTCCTAAGCTCTGGACACCCACAGCACGAGTACATTGTGAGACATAAGTGGAAATATTCTTTATAACATTTATCTGGGCTACCTTTGAGTAAAATGGTAACGGGAGTAACAAAGACGTAAAATACACAAGCCTTCCAGCAATGTCACGCTATGGGCAATGGCATGTGGTCCTGCAAAATCAATCTGGCCCAGAATTAGAGACCAAAAGTTCCCTAGTGATAGAGGGCTCATGTCTGGAACACTGACATGAGCACTGTCCAAATCCTCCCATTAATTACTTTCTCATGTTTTAGGTGAGAATAGCAAAATTGTTCGAAGCCTCAAGCCATTTTCCTCAGTTTTTAAAACTTGTTGCAGGGTTTTTCATTTACTAAGAGAGAAGACTGCTTGCTTCAAATGGTGCTCGTAATGCCTAATGTAATATGGCTACCACATTCTATCCTAAGCTAAAGACACACTTCCGCTTGCTCTTGGGCTGTGACCACCCGGAGGGGATGCTGGCAGGGGTTACAACACACTCTTCCTTCTACGTTGCCATGTTCCCTTGGCTAGACTCTTCATCAGACGGTAAAAGTGCTCTAGATCATGAATAAATGGAACCTGAACACTCAGGATTGAAGAGTACCATAAAAGTACATTTTTTATAAGAATGAGAAGAAATTCTCATTATACTCCACGAAATTCTGAATGAACACTGCAAATATCCTACTAAGAACGGTTTGATTTCATTAAACTACCAGAGATGAGATAACACAGGTAAAATGAAATGAAAAATGATTTAAAACCTCTTTTGGTCTATAGTCACTGAGCTCTTAAGAGAAAAGCCATGAAAGAGCCACAGACATATGCAGGGAAAGGATGCTGACCTCTAGAAGTTGCCATCTCATTAAAGAGGATGACACAGAAACACAAGGAGGGGTTCCTTTAACTCAGAGGGAGAAGTCACTTGTGCATTGAGCTTTCAGACAGCCCCGAGGAGACTGGCCAGGTTTTAACAGTAGACAGGGTATGCAGTAGGAGTGGAAAGAAGAAGACGTAAAAAGCTGGGACTCAAAAGGAAGTTCCATGAAGAAGCTTGGTGTGTGGGCCTGGAAAGGTGCGCCGAGGCTGGAACGCACAGAGCTTGAACACCAAGCCACGAAACTTGGAGTTCACTCAAACAGTAATAGGGAGCCCATGAAGGTTTCTGGGAAGGGAAGTAGCATGCTCTGATTTTAGGAAGATCCACAGGATAATAATAAACTGTATCTAGTGCTGCAAGGTCAAAAAGCAATCACCCAACAAAAGGCCAGTGCATTTGGTAAATAAAATATCAGGTGGATTGTCATGGTGCTATTCTAACTGAGTGGAGGGTAACTAAGTAGTTTAATTATTTTCCTCATCTCTTCCCTATCATTCTTTCCTATCTATGCGGTTGGGTGATCTGAGGTACTTCTCCATCAATACAGTTCTTGAGTTATCTGAAGGTACTAAGTCCTCACCGGGATACGTAAAAAAAAAAAATTCCTAATGTGCAAAGAACCTTAGAATCACATTGGAGAGGCACTCTTTACACAATGGAAAGGCAAACGGTGTCATCTAAGCTGCCCCATGGACGCCTCCTTTTTCTGGACATGACCCCCAGGGATACCACGCTCAAGGTGTGGCTCCAAACACAGAGGAGAGAGGAGTTCAGAGAAGAAGGGAGCAGGAGAAGAGGTATGCCAGCAGAAAATACCTTTGAAAAGGAATATAGGTACGAAACCACTGTTTATTTTCATTTTACTCATTTATACACGGCCACTATCTCAAAGTCACATACCCACATGAAATGTAAATATTTTTCAATGATCTGAAATTTAAAGAAAAATAATTTCTGGACACCTTCAAAAATACATGAGCTAGAAGAGAAGTACCTGGATATTTCTGAAGACTAATAGTCAATACCAGGTCAAATTAAATTCCAAATGTCATCTGGGGTAAATTAATTGGCAAAATTTTCAAAGTATACGTGGTCTGAGCAGCTGTTTAAGTTTTTTATTCAAATTGGGATCAAGTTCTTAAAAGAGTTACCATTAGAATACATCAAAAGCCTAAAGTCATCTATCTTATTATACTGCAAAATTCCTATTCGAGAATGTCGGACTAGGTTTTAGTAAGAAACCTAGCTAGCACGAACCCCATTTCAGACACTATTAAAGTTGGACATTCACAAAGAATGATGCAGGGAAAATGCTTTAAAGGAAGTGGAGGGGCGCCTGGGTGGTGCAGTCGGTTAAGCATCCGACTCTTGGTTTCGGCTCAGGTGGGGATCTCAGGGTCATGAGATTGAGCGTCGGGCTCCATGGTCAGCATGGAGTCTGCTTGAGATTCTCTCTCCATCTCCTTCTAACCCTCCCGCTCGAGCTTTCTTTCTCTCTCTCTCTCAAATAAATAATCTTTTAAAAAAATAAATAAATAAAGGAAGTAGAAAATGTCCCACCATGGAGGAGAAACTGGTAAGAAAGGGCATGTTAGGATGCTCAAAATGTGTTCCATACTTCTCATTATTACAATAATTACATTTATCACTGTTAATAGCAGCTGCTCTCCTTTACTACAAGGCTGTGGCCCATTCCATACTAAGCACTTGACATATACCAGATAATTATATTATCTAAATATCTACTAGATAGTTACCCCTCACAAAAATCCTAGGAGTTAATAATTATTTTCCCACTGAACACAGCAAATTGCTTAATTTCTGAGTTGAAGTTTTTTTCAAGTAATTTGCTCAAGATTACATAGCTTGCGAGTGGAAGAGCTGGGACTCGAGTCCAAGTCCTGTTCAATATATTCCCAGCACTTAACTTACTTTGAGGAGCTAATAACGTTATGGTGAGCTGGCATGTCAGGTGAGGCTGACATGAATCAAAAAATCCCATAAAGCAATATTAACCTGGAACTGTGACAAGGGCAATGGATCTGACCTTGGCCGGGAGGGGCGAGGGACGGTCCTTCCCTGAGGAGGTCTAAGGCAATCTGAGAACTAGCAGAAGAACAGGAGTTGCCTGGGGAAAGGGAGGGAAAAGCACTCCAGGAAGAAGGTACAGAATGTGGAAATATGACCCGGTGGAAAGGAGTGTGGTGAGGACTTAAAGAACAAAGCAAGATGGGAAGGCGGGTGTGATACAAATCTGCAGACTGGATCAGGTGTTTCATAGACCATGGTAAAAAGTTTTGTTGCCTAACTCAATCTAACAAACATTTACTGAGTAAAAAAAAATTGTACACTGGATAATTATCTTATAGCTCATCGTGGCTATTTTCCTTAGGAAGTAAGGGGGTAAACGAGGGTAGCAGTGCCACAGAGACTCTTAGAAATCTTCCAAGGGCGGGGATAAAAATGGATATTACAGAGCATGAACTTCTGTGTTCTAGAATAGACATCTGTTATATATCTAAACATCCCCAAACTGGAGATTAAAGCTGCAAATGGAAGAATGACAGGCAGTCTCTGGAGATAAAGTGAGGCACAGCTAAGGTGACCTTGGAGGGCCTGGGGTGCTGATGGAGGTGCACAGCAAGAGGCCCTGCCAAGAAAATGGCAAAACCCATCTCTAGCTGAGAGGCACTGTTTTCACAGCCCAGCTCCCCACCCATGAGCTGCGTGGCTTTGGGAAAATTTCCCCATTTGTAATAATACCTACACCTCACAGAATTATTCTGAGAATAAAATGAGTTATCATACATGTAAATAATAAATAACAAACCATTATTATATTATGAAGACTGCTTGCATAAAGATCATGATTTGCTATAAGCAGTTAAGGAAAGGAAAATATTGGTAAATATACATCTAAGACAACATGCTCTCACACTTGCACGTACATAAGAATCACCTGGAAAGCTTGTGAAAAATGTAGATTCCTGGCTTGCTAGAGTTAAGGCCTAGGAAACTAGATATTTCATAAGCTCCTGGGGGATTCTAACACCCCTGATCTAAGCATCTTACTCTGGGAAGCATGGTTTCAAGGCCTAGAATTTAAAACAAATAGTCATCAAATAAAGTATTTCTGGTTCCATACAAATTGCCAACAGACACAT
>NW_027695609.1:0-352 GCF_054177405.1 Leptonychotes weddellii | reverse complement strand
GCCACCCAGGCACCCCAGGATTTCAATAAGTATTAAGTCATTATTTGGTCTGAGGAGCACAATATTTGGGAGTTTTTCAGATTTATGGCTATGATTATTTGCCAACAATTTGCATTATTCTTTTCAGTTTCACAGCTCATTATTTCAAAAGCTCATTATTTTACAAGGAAATAAAATGATCCACTTTTTTTTTTTTTTTTAATGGGGAAGCCCGGTATGTAAACAAACCATGGATAAGAAAAGTGGCTTATATCTCTGCATCAGAGAACCAGGCTTGCTGTTGGGTGAAACCTCATTCTTAACATTGTCTCATCAATACTGGGAAACCGAGAGTCATATCCAAACTCAACAG
>NW_027695608.1:0-352 GCF_054177405.1 Leptonychotes weddellii | reverse complement strand
TTTTTTTTTTTTTTTAAAGATTTTATTTGAGAGAGAGAATGAGAGACAGAGAGCACGAGAGGGAAGAGGGTCAGAGGGAGAAGCAGACCCCCCGCTGAGCAGGGAGCCCGATATGGGACTCGATCCCGGGACTCCAGGATCATGACCTGAGCCGAAGGCAGCCGCTTAACCAACTGAGCCACCCAGGCGCCCCTCCACAGGATTTTTTTAATCAGGCTGGACTAAGAGCAAGGGCCTCCCAGAGGAGGTGAGCTCCAAATCAAGCCCTGCAGGGTAAGGATACAGGTTGGGATGGCGTTGCCACTAAGATGGCGCGAGCAAAGGCTCTGAGGTGAGGAGAGGAGGAGCCACA